>NW_025110311.1:88871-176822 GCF_011392965.1 Frieseomelitta varia | reverse complement strand
TTTTTTTTTTTTTTTTTTTTTCCTTTTTTTTTTTTTTTTTTTTTTTTTTTATTACACGCGAAGACTGAGAAATGTTAGAAATTTCACAACTTTCTTCACAGAAGACAGAAAGCATCGCAAGCAAGAGGATAAAACGAGGAGAGCGCGGTAGAAGGATCTCCTCGAAGGAGAAAATCGAGTGAGAAGCAGAAGTGGAGCGAAGAAGCGCGAAAAGTAGGAAAAAGGCAACGATATCAGCGGCCCGGATGTGCCGGATGAAGGATGGAGGGGGATCGAGCATCGTGTTCGACGTCGAGCAGAAACTGGCAGCGTGGAAGTTATCGGGCACGCGACGGAAGGCGAAGAAAACGAAGGCGGAAGCCGTGGGGCGAGAGGCTCGCGGACTGGACCAGGGCTCTGATAGCTTTCCTCTTCAGCAACGTTGGCATAGTCTGCCTGGTGGTCGGATATACCATAGCTGGGGCCTTCCTCTTCACTCACATCGAGGGTAGAAACAACCTGGACATTGTCGGGGACGTGATCAGGCTGAGAAACGTGACAGCTGCCACCCTCTGGGAGCTTACCTTCAAGGTGACCATTTTTTCCCAGTTTTCTTTCTTCTCGTTTCTACAAGTTTCTCTTCTCCAACGAGATCAAACTTTCAAGTTGGAAAATTTTTTTTTTTTCCTTATATGGGGGTTTAGCGTCGCATCGACTACGAAGTCTTTAGCAACGTGTTGAAATTGACTTTGATCTTTATGACTGGACTAGTAGTTGGGTCTCCTTTAGGTAGTTGGATAACGTTTTCTTTTGTTGTTTCTGGCAGGTTAGAGCGGTGTTTTGGTTTCATCTGTATTTACTTCTTATGCTTCTGGTATTTTCTGCTGGGTGGTGATTTGTAGGTTGCAGGTGTTGCAGAAAGGTGGTTCTGTTTTTGGTTAGGAGGTATTCGTGTGTGATCTTGGAGTGTCCGATTCGAAGCCTAGTCATAGCTATGGAAAATTTTGTCTTGCGATATATTTCTGTTTTTTTTTTTTTTTTTTTTTTTTTTTTTTGAGGGAGAGGGGGGATATATTCTCACGCGAGGATGAATACATTTCGTAAAGATGAAGAGGTGACGATAGATGAATTAAAACCAGATTTTTCTTTGTTCTCCCTGCTTTTGTCAACGCTTTACCGATAATCTATTAACATGGACGAGGTGTATGAGAAAACGTCACGTCTAATTACGTTGTTTATAAAACTATCATGTTTCAATCAATTTTTATTGAATTAGTTTCATTAACTTTTTATTCATTTTATTAATTTTATTAATTTTTTATTAACTTTATTAATTTCAAACACTTTTAAATAGATGTGTATGATCTTCGTCCCGATTTCCATTAGTCGCTGTTTCAAAATCGTTGTATTCCTTCATTGATAAAGTACTACCACCACGTTCGGGGGTTCAATAAATAATTCTCGGAACAGATCTTATATTTCTCATATTTTCATATTTTTTAATTTCAATTTCGGTAGTGCTGAATCTGGTATGACAGAATGTGACACGAAAATAGTACCAAGACTACGATGACCTTTAAAATCATGGGCGAAAACATATATTGCATGCAATGTCTATTCGTATTGTCTGTGTTACAGAAAAGTCATTTGGTTTTTATATTAGCTACTTTGTTGTTTGTCTGCGTGTTTGAATGTGGTTTGCAGAGAAAAGTTTCCAAAAAAAACATCTGCATCTTCATTGCATCTTATAATCAGATAGACACTGTATACGCAGTGTCTGGTTAGGTCGATTTAGGGCAAAGTCAGTCCCATAGAGTAATATTCGCAATTACTTTATTGAATACATCCCTCACAGTAAGTTTGTAGGTTTACTGGCCTTCCTATACGTTCGTTTTTCCCTCCGCAGGAGAACGTGTTCTCCGAGAGGATCTGGAAAGCGAAAGTAAAAACGGTCCTCGAGAACTATCAGAAGAAAATGGTAATGGCCATAAAGAACGGCTACGACGGAGCGGAGGAAAGCAAGAGATGGAGCTTCGCTGGAGCGTTCCTTTATTCTCTCACAGTGATCACCACTATCGGTAGGTTTCTCTTTCTTATCGTACACCATCTATATAAAACTGTGGTTCCCAGCGTGGGGCCCACGCTCCGCAGGGGGAAAAATTTGATTTTCTAGGGGAACAATTCGATTTTCTAGGGGAACAATTCGAGAATGAGTTATTGACAGTAAATTTTTTGCCTAAAATTTCAGCTTGAGATCAAATTGTATTTCGAATTTGTTAGGTACCTTTTATTTTATAATAATTTTATAATATTATAATAATTTCAATGATTTTTATAATAATTTTATAATTTTATAACAATTCTATAATAATTTTATAATTATTTTATAATAATTTTATAATTTTATAATTTTATAATAATTTTATAACTTTATAATAATTTTATAACTTTATAATAATTTTATAACTTTATAATAATTTTATAATTTTATAATAATTTTATAATTTTATAATAATTTTATAATAATTTTATAATTTTATTATAGTTTTATAATAATTTTATAATTTTATAATTTTACTATAATTTTATAATAATTTTACTATAATTTTATAATAATTTTATTATAATTTTATAATAATTTTATAATTTTATAATTTTACTATAATTTTATAATTTTACTATAATTTTATAATTTTACTATAATTTTATAATTTTATAATTTTACTATAATTTTATAATTTTATTATAATTTTATTATAATTTTACAATTTTATTATATAATTTTATATAATTTTATTATTATTTTATATAATTTTATATAATTTTATTATATAATTTTATTATAATTTTACAATTTTATTATAATTTTATAATAATTTTGTAATTTTATAATAATTTTATAATAATTTTGTAATTTTACAACAATTTTATAATTTTATAATAATTTTATAATTTTACAACAATTTTATAATTTTACAACAATTTTATAATTTTATAATAATTTTATAATTTTATAATAATTTCAATGATCAAAGTATACAAAGGAAACGCTTCTCCATCAAAATTATTTTACATCTGTACATTTCAGTTCTTTTTCATATGTTTCAAAACTTTATCAAATTGCTTCGTTTCATCATTTTTCTTTAACAATTTCTTATTTTTCAACTTCCTCAGAGATATCTCAACTATCTTTTCGTTCTTTTTAATTTGTTTCTCTCATCAATGTTACGTTTTCCGGAAGCTTGTTAGTTAATGGCGTTTCAGGCTTCCTCCACAAAGTCAAAAATTTACTTTATATGTACTTGATAATAAGAATTATGTGACATCAGGATCAGAGATGTTTAGGTGGAGCATCGCCGAAAAGAAAGATTGAGAACCATTGCTACAAGACATTTTATTAATTGTAACCTTCCATTTCTAATCAATTTTTTGCAATTTAGTTCGAACGAAAGTATCAAAGCGAGCAAGAAGGAAATTTAATTTCCATCCCTCCCCCTCTTTTTCTTGTCGAAGAACGAAACTATTCGACTGTAAACGTTCTATTTTCACTCGGCTTTTTGCAATTTCGTTGAAAGAAAGGAATATACAAAGCAAGAACAAAAACGATGAGAAGTGGTCAAACGCGAAACTTTCTTCCTTTTTCTTTCTTTCTTCCTCTTTTTTTTTTTCGTTCAGTTTCCTGGTTGGTATGGCTGAAAGGAAAGAAATGGATTCGAAAGAATCGCAAAAAATAACAGAATATCGATAACACGCGACGTCGAAGTTCCGTTCAGACTTGGCTCTCTGCGTGAAATGGATTTAGACGTGTTAAAAGAGAAAAAAAAAAAAAAAAGCTAACGAATATTGCGGCGAACCTTTGTGAACTATTTTTTCGTCTGTCGTGACGAGAAACTGGACACGGAACAATTTGGACTTTCCATCAAAGAATTTTATTTCGAAGAGAATGCAAAAGTAATCCCTTTATCGAGCATTCAAAGACGTTGAAAAGTATCGTTACCATTTCGAAACGTTTCGAAATAATATTTCCTTGCGATCTATTTCTATTCTATTTGGCGTTTCGCGAAACTTCTCTTTATCGCTTGACTTCGTGAATTAAAGGAGAAACGATATAAAATCCAATAAGATTCAAAATTTTATTAACTCGGTAATAATCAATAATATCGACAGTTCGGTAATAAAATAAAATTTTGTTATTTCAAAAATTTATGACAAAGTTATAAAATTAACATTGAAAACACACCAGTGATTTAATTGCTAAGAATTAATTACCATTTAGTTGCGAAGAAAATTCTATGTACTGAGTGTGTACTTACTTTTAAGAAAAAATTGGGTAAAAAGAGGGGGCAGAGGGGGGAATGAAGGATTGAAAGAGAGAAATTTGTGACAAAATTATAGAATTAATATTGAAAACACATCAAGTGATGTAGCAAGAAAATTATACCAACTGAGTATGTACATACTTATTGTTAAGAAAAAAATTGTGTAAAAGGAGGGGGCAGAGGGGGGAATGGAGAAACATTTCAAAAATTTATGACAAAATTATAGAATTAATATTGAAAACACATCAAGTGATGTAGCAAGAGAATTATACCTACTGAGTATGTACATACTTGCTGTTAAGAAAAAAAATTGGGTAAAAAGAGGGGGCAGAGGGGGGAATTGAAAGAGAGAAACATTTCAAAAATTTGTGACAAAATTATAGAATTAATATTGGAAACACATCAAGTGATGTAGCAAGAAAATTATACCAACTGAGTATATACATACTTGCTGTTAAGAAAAAAAATTGGGTAAAAAGAGGGGGCAGAGGGGAGAATTAAAAGAGAGAAACATTTCAAAAATTTATGACAAAATTATAAAATTAATATTTTAAACAAGACACATCAAGTGATGTAGCAAGAAAATTGCACCAACCGAGTATGTACTTACTTTTAAGAAAAAAATTGGGTAAAAAGAGGGGGTAAAGGGGGGAATGGAGAATTGAAAGAGAGAAACATCTCAAAAATTTACGACAAAATTATGGAATTAATATTCAAAACACATCAAGTGATGTAACAAGAAAATTGCACCTACCGAGTATATACTTACTTTTAAGAAAAAAATTAGGTAAAAAGAGGGGGCAGAGGGGGGGAATGGAGAGTCGAAACGGAGAAACATTCAAGAGAGAGACACGAGCCAGCTTTTCCCAGAGATAGAGTTTAATGTTTCGCGTCGGGCCTCGACCTGGCTAGCCAGCTTGTAAAAAGAATGGTTAATGCCGAAAAAAGACACGACAGACACGAGTGGTAATGCTTGGAACGTAATCGTTGCGTCGCGTCGCGTCGCGTCGACTCGAAGGACGAAGGTTTTTTAAGTCCCAACGAAGAAAATTGCAGTCTGCTTTCCCACGTGCCACGTCCGCACGAAAAATCCATTTGGTAAATTTGGCCCGCACAGAAACCAAACAAAATTGGATCAAGATATATGTAACGCTCAAAGTGAAGTAATATTCCTTTTTTTTTTCTCTCTCTCTCTATGTTAAAATATTCTCATTATCGCAAAAAGCAGAGCGTCGAAATTTTGCTCTCGCGGTGTGGCATCTGGACGAATTATATCTGGTGCGATGGTTCTCAGTCTCTTTTCTGGCCACGTCTCATCTAAGCGTCTCTAAAATCCTAAAATGCTCTCCACACTTGTGACACAACTCTTATTGTTCGAAAAGTGAATTTTTGACTTTGTGGAGGGAGCCTGAAAGTCCATTCGCTTAACTTGTCCAAAGAAACGTGATATCCGTGAAAGGAAAGTGAATTTCTGACGTGGAGGAAGCCTGAAAGGCCATTAACTTCACTTTCCAAAGAACGTGGCATCCGTGAATAGAAGAACAATTACAAAGTTGAAGTTTTTATTTAAACAGATTCAAGAAATTCACTGTCAATAACTTATTTTCGAATTGCCTCTGTAGAAAATCGAATTGGCCCCCTGTTGAGAACCACGGATCTAGAGCTTAACCCTGTGTTTTGAGCTAACTGTAAGAGTGCTTTATGCGTTTTTTACATTTCATCGAATTTAATTTAATTTCGTAATCACACGTTTTTTTCGTTTTCATTTTTTTCCATTAATTATCACGTTCGATGCATTTCTTTCTTTTTTTTTCTTCTACAGTTGAATTAATGTTGGATTTCTTATCGTGCGGAATCAGAGTGTAATGAATCGGTGAGACGGTAGACACTGTCGATCGGAAGATCGATTAAGATCGGAGTAGCTTCGTTAATCTCGGGAGGAGGCGGACCGATCGGTAGCTTAGCTCGGCTGTTAATTAATTTCCGGCCTAACGAAGTCCCTCGCGTATGATTCGCAACTTGCCGGCCCTGTCGTCCGCTGTGTATGTCAAACTCGTTTACCGGTGAACGATCTCTCGATACCCAAGAAACACGGAACTGTCCAACCGGTAGTAATTAAGTTCCTTCATTTCTTTTTCGTTCCTGGTAATCTTAAAAATTAATTACTCGGCGATAATTTAAAAAAAAAAAATAATTATTTGGATAATAGGGAGAAATCAAATTTTCGTTAATATTTATCTTCATATTTACACTTTCGCAATTTTTTAAAATAATTTCTTTTCGTTCCTTTCATTTTTTTCCTTTCTTGTAATTTTAAAGAATAATTACTCGGCGATAATTTTAAAAAATAATTATTTGGAGAATACGGAGAAATCAAGTCTTCATCAATATTTATCTTCATATTTACACTTTTGCAATTTTTTAAAATAATTTCTTTTCGTTTCTTCCATTTTTTTTTCCTTTCTGGTAATTTTAAAAAGTAATTACTCGGCGATAATTTTAAAAAATAATTATTTAGAGAATAAGGAGAAATCTTCGTCAATATTTATCTTTACACTTTTGCAACTTTTCAAAATAATTTCTCTTCGTTTCTTTCATTTTTTTTCCTTTAAAGTAATTTTAAAGTATAATTTTAAAGAATAATTACTCGGCGATAATTTTAAAAAATAATTATTTGGAGAATACGGACAAATCAAGTCTTCGTCAATATTTATCTTCATATTTACACTTTTGCAATTTTTTAAAATAATTTCTTTTCGTCAATATTTATCTTTATATTTACACTTTTGCAATTTTTTAAAATAATTTCTTTTCGTTTCTTTCATTTTCTTTCCTTTCTTTCAATTTTAAAAAATAATTACTCGGCGATAATTTTAAAAAATAATTATTTGGAGAATAGGGAGAATTTAAATCTTTGTCACTATATTTATCTTCATATTTACACTTTTGCAATTATGTTTTTTAAAATAATTTCTCTTCGTTTTTTCTTCTTTTTTTTTCAATTAAAATTGTGGATGCTCGAGACGGTAAAATAGAAGCAAAATAGGAGTGTCGAAACGCGTTAACTAATAAGATTAATTCTAAAAGGAAAAGCCAGGGGATTCGCGTTGCCGATTGTCAGACAAGTTCAAGGGACGAAGTCGATAACGAGGCAGACCGGTTTACATGAGGGACTCGGGGAAACTGAGTTTACCGGCAAGTTTGTTCCTCGTTACAGAAATTGCACGTCGCGTCGTTCGATCATTTGGGTACACACAGACTCGACCGTTAAACTGTTGAAGTTTCGCTGGACTGTTATCTTAACCTAAACCCTCTTGGTCAAGAGAGACTCTTTTAACCGAGTCGTCGACTCGTTAAAATTTATTTTTTTTTTTTTTTAGAATTAATTCTAAATCTACCTAACCTAAATCTAAATCTAACCAATCGTTAGGTTCGGTTAGGTTTAGCTTAGCTGGAACTTTATTTACTTTATTATTTTGACTGTTGCTTATTCTATTTATCTTGTTTCAATCATTTCATTTATTTATTTGATTTTGTTTATTTTAGTTTTTCTTTATTTACTATCATATCTCTAAAGAAATGCGGTCCAGAGAAAGAATAGGGTCAGGTTCAGGTTAGGTTAGTCAGTCGTCTCACTTCGAAGAAGAATTTTCTTTGTCAAATGAACTTGACGTTGAGGAAATAGCAAAATTTGCATTATAGCTAAACGTCACCGATCTAACGGAAATCGACCTCTGCTCGATGATGTTCCTTCGAGGTCGCCTCGAATATGAGTCAATTAATTTCCGATTCAGCGTCGTTGACCGCGTTTCCGAAGAACGTCGACGCCCAACCCAACGAGTGGGGGTCCATGCAATAAATTCGAAAATCCACGGCGATCGAAAGAAGTTGCCGACGATAATCTAGCGATAGATGCAATAATCTTGCTACTCGATGTACGACAATGTACAATCTACGACGTCGAAAAAGAAAATCCGATACCGTCTGAACCTCTTGCGCTAGAATGACGCGCCACGCACGTCGAGAATTTTTTTTCTCTCAAAATTGCAACATTTTCCCAGTTTTACGTATATTTACTAAATTTATAACCCAGGCAAAACAAATAATTAATTTATTACTTCTCAACAATTTCTATCCAGTGATATCACACCGACGAATTGAAAAAGAAAGCGACGAATTATTGGGTACGGTTCGGTCACTCGTTATGGTCCGCAATCAATTGCCAGCGCAAATGGTTAACCTAGAATAACGTGCCACCTATGTCGAGAATCTTTTGTCCCAAAATTGCAATATTTTCCCAGTTCTAAGTATATTTATTATATTTATAACCCAGGCAAAACAAATAATTAATTTATAACTTCTCAACAATTTCTATCCAGTGATATCGTACCGACGAGTTAAAAAAAAAAGCGACAAATTATTGTGTACAGTTCGGTCACTCGTTATGGTCCGCAATCAGTTGCCAGAGCAACGTGGTTAACCTCTTGTGCTGGAAAGACGTGTCACACACGTCGAGTGCAATATTTTCTCAGTTTTAAGTATATTTAAGTATAACCCGAGCAAAACAAATCATAAATTTATCGCTGATCTATTCTAAATTTATTACTAATAATTTCTATCCAGTGATATCACACCGGCGAGTTCAGAAGGAAAGCGACGATATTATTGTGTACGGTTCGGGTCACTCGTTATGGTCCGCAATCAACTGCCAGCGGAACGTGGTTAAATCACTTAAATCACGGACCGCTTCTAACAAGCTGTCTATACGTTCCTGCAAGCTAAGCAACGATAGCGAAATGCCCGACCATAAAAATAGCCGGACGATAGAAACATAATAAATTTCGAGAGGGAATTGCGTGTGATATAGAAGAATCGATCGTGGACGACCGAGATGAAATCGAAAGGAACAACGATGTATCGGTATAACGAACGAGACTCGATTCAACGCGGGAATCGCTCTTCAATGGAAATAGCAAATAGTAGACGACGAAATATATATAGTTGAAAAATATTTACACCTCATCTCAGATATTTCGTTCGTTTATCGAAAATTGGAAAAATTTACGTGAAAATTGGAAAAATTTGGAAATTCGCGACGAATGGAAAATCTTCAAATCGGAAGGAGATCTCTCGGCTGTAGAAATTGAAAAATCCGAGAATTGACGAGTCGAAAGTTGATCTCACTTGCACGTCATCGCACTTGCTTCGTCATTGCGAGATTTAAGTAACTCTGAGTCTTCGAAACGTGAAAATAGGACAATTCGAATATTCGCGAACGATGAAATTTAGAGTTAAAAGATCCTCAACCCGACTGTAGAAATTGAAAAATCCGACAATTGTCGAGTCGAAAGTTTATCCCATTTTGGACACAAAGGCAGGGAGAGAAGCGGCTATCGTTGGCAGAGAATAGAGGGAATTAACAACGCGAACTTTTCGCACGTTATAGGCAGAGGGTGCAGGTACATACATACATACATACATATATACATATATACATGCGTATATATGCTCGTACGTGCATATAACCGGACGCTGACGCTGGCGCGCGCGTGCATGCGACCTTTTAATTAATTCCGGGGGGGGGGAGTCTCTCCTCCCCCACCCTCTTCTGAATTCTGGATTCTGGATTCTGGGTTCGAGACGAGACCCTGCTATCCACTTTATCTCAACCGTGATTACAGACCAGCGGCATCAGCCTAAAAGGGTCGGCTAGTCGACAGGTAGATCGATTCGCGGGCGGACCGTATCCCGGTTAACGATAACCGCTTTTGCAACGCGTGGCCCAGACCGCCATCGACTTAATCGCTGCTAAAGAGGAGGAAGAGGAGGAGGAGGACGATTCCTATTGTACAGGGGAGGGGGAGAAGTGGAATAGTCGTCCAGATATTATTTTCTGACTTTCAGGATAAATTGCTCGAAACAAATTAGCAACAGTGTGTTCCCTGTCCTTCGAAATGTACTCGCACGTTATATAATAATTGTGCGTTGATTCAACTTCTAAATATGCGAGCTCGCGCAGTCTCCTCGAGCCGCTGCTGTACTTGAAGTTTCTTAAACTTCGTCCAGATCGTTCGAATTGTTTAATCTCAACTAACTTGTTTTATTCGAGCCTTCTTAGGTTCGGGAGCTTGCTCGTAAATCTTTCAACAAGTGATGATAATAATGATAATGATAATAATAATAGTACACTGGTTATTCATTGATAAAGGTAATAGATGGATGATTCGACTAACGAAGCACGAAGGGATAGCGTTTCGCGCGTTGTGTTCATGCTTTTAAACACACGGGGATTTGGTCATAAATACTTCAACAAATGATAATGGCACTAAATAATGATGATAATAATAACGCACAGATAACAATACTAATAATGCACAAATAATAATAATAATAATACACTTGCAATTAACAAAATAGGTAATAGACGTAATAGGTAATGACTCGATTAATCGTAAACGAAATAGGAAAATTAGCGTTTTACGCGTTGCGTTCATCGACAGTTATTTTATTCGAGTTGCTTAGGCCGAGGATTTGCTCATAAATACTTACTTCGACAAGTGATAATAATAATAATGATATAATAATAATAATATAATATAAATATAATAATAATAATAACAATATTGGTAAATATAATAATAATAATAACAATATTGGTAAATATAATAATAATAATAACAATATTGGTAAATATAATAATAATAATAACATATACTGGTAATTCGTTAATAAATATGTAATAGACTTGATTAACCTCTTGCGCTGGAATGACGCGCCACGCACGTCGAGAATTTTTTTCTCCCAAAATTGCAACATTTTCCCAGTTTTGAGTATATTTATTATATTTATAACCAAGGCAAAACAAATAATTAATTTATTACTCCACAACAATTTCTATCCAGTGATATCGTACCGACGAGTTCAAAAAGAAAGCGACGAATTACTGTATACGGTCACTCGTTATGGTCCGCAATCAATTGCCAACGCAACGTGGTTAATCTCTTTTGCTGGAAAGACATGTCACACACGTCGAGTGCAATATTTTCTCAGTTTTAAGTATATTTAAGTATAACCTAGGCAAAACAAATAATAAATTTATCGCTGATCTATTCTAAATTTATTACTAATAATTTCTATCCAGTGATATCACACCGGCGAGTTCAGAAAGAAAGCGACGATATTATCGTATATAGCTCGGTCGCTCGTTATGGTCCGCAATCAGTTGCGGTTAACCTCTTGCGCTGGAATGACGTGTCACGCACGTCGAGAATTTTTTTCTCCCAAAATTGCAACATTTTCTCAGTTTTAAATAAATATAGTTAAACATAACCCAGCCAGAACAAATGACAAGTTTATTACTTCTTAATAATATCTATCCAGTGATATCGTGCTGACGAGTACAAAAGAAATAGAAAGCGACGAATTATTGTATACGGCTCGGTCGCTCGTTATGGTCCGCAATCAGTTGCGGTTAACCTCTTGCGCTGGAATGACGTGCCACGCACGTCGAGAATTTTTTTCTCCCAAAATTGCAACATTTTCTCAGTTTTAAATAAATATATTTAAACATAACCCAGCCAAAATAAATGACAAGTTTATTACTTCTTAATAATATCTATCCAGTGATATCGTGCTGACGAGTACAAAAGAAATAGAAAGCGACGAATTATTGTATACTCGCTCGGTCGCTCGTTATGGTCCGCGCGAACCAGTTGCCAGCGCAAGTTGTTAATCGCTAAACAAAGTAGAGGGATTAGCGTTTCGCGATTATAGAACGACCAGAACCAAAGTGAAAGAGAAGTTTCTCCCCCCTCCCCAGAAAGTTACCAGGGACAGGTACGAAACGCATAAATCATGGAGGATCCGCGTAATCAGCGTCGCGTGGCGCTCATTGACGGATTGGTCGCATTAGTGGCGGTGGTAACGCGACGCGAAGGAATTATTGGCGATTAAGGGAAAGTACCGGGGAACCGATGTGTCTTGGCAGGCTAGCGGGGACGTGTTCGTTGCTCACGTTACACACTCGAATCCGATAATTTCGAACCCGATGGTGGGCCGACCAATCAATTATCAAGATTAATCGCGGCGTGCTCGATAATAATTTGCGACCTCCACCGCGCGCCGGTTTATCTAACCGGCAATTTATTAATAATCCAAGGTAGCCGGTAGCGATTCTCCTTTCTATTCTTACTCCACGCGATGGAGGATCCCGATGTTCACCGAAATTAATCTTAATGGTTTTTTATTTCTTCCTCTACTTTTCTTTTTTTTTTTTTTTTTTTTTTTTGTTTTTTCGTCGTGCAACGGCCGTGAAAGGAAACGTACGAGTACTTTGTGGTGCCGGGACCGGGGCTATCGATCAATCCAGCGTTTCTATTCCGGCTTAACGCAGTAGAACGAAGAGCCTGAATACGAGGGGGCGAGAAGGCGCTGCACCGTGAATACCAAATAGGTTTTTGGTTACACCTCGCGGCCTGGTATACTGACCTTTTCTCTTTCCTTTCCGATAGACCCGTTTTCTCTATCGCAGAACGTCCGTTCAGCTGCAGATTCGGCCCGATAAAAACCGTGATATATGAATCTCCGCTGCTTTACATTGCGCGCGATTCAAAAAGAAAAAGGAAAATTTTTTTTATTCTTTCTTTGCGCTCTATATATGATATAATAATTTATAATGATTTAAAGGTATAAATTATATTTATATCTTTTTTTTTTTTTTGCTGCATCTTGACTTCTTTTTTCTTTTTTTTTCCGTTGACAGAACATGGATGTTGATGTGGATTCGTATTTTTTGTGAAAACAATCGAAACACGAGGAGAAAGGTTGGAATTTATTTTATCCAAGTGTATTTTTGTAAATCTCTGGTATGTGAGTAGAAATACGTAGCCTGTTGTTGTTGTAATTATCAAAGTTTGTCTTCAAATTCTTCGATACTGGAATTAGCAAAACTGATCAAAATTTGTAATTTTCCAAATATATTTTATACATTTATAACAGTACTTTTTAAAGACTTGAATGATTTTTAGTACTCTTGTATTTTAATTTCTCTGCTACGAATTTTATATTAGGTAGGCAGAGAGTTGATTTTTCAATGCTAAGATCTTTCTAATTCCATAGAAATCATAATTGAAATATGTTAATATTTTGTGCCAGTTCTACATTACTAATATTGTAACTGTCAATTCTATAAAAAAAGGAGTAAGTAACCACTTCTAATTATTAATTCATCGCTATTAATTGTGAACATCTCGATTAAATTCAAACACTGCTGCCAGAAATCGACAGAAAATGTTTAAATGTCTTTGTGAACAGTAGAATCAATTATTACAATATTACAATATTAAAATATAGAAGATCACTAAAAAATAGAATACGAATATCATAACAATTGCGAGAATTAACGCCGAAATATCGTCGAAAATTAAAACTCGCTGGCCTCGAGATTCCAATTTCCATTGTACACGGATGCGCGACGAGCAAACTTCGACATCAACGACAAGACACACATTCGAAAGTTTGTCCATCATCCTCCGTCCGGAAGTGTAGCGTTGCTAATTTGTACACAAAATAAGGATCTCATACAAATTCTCTTTCCGTCTCTCGTCGGCCCGGAAAGCAAATGAAACTTTTAGCGAACACCTTGTCTCTGGTACTTCCGAGTATTTTCTTCCCGGTCCACGACCGCCGTTTCAGACGTACGAGAAACCATCCAGGTACCACCGCGAACGTGACCCAGTGCTGGCACAGTAACGACGCGAGAAATGTAGTCGTGAAGGCTACGTGGTCCGTGCACCGCATGCAAGCGCCGTGGGCGCTTCTAAAAATCGTCCTATCTTCCTTCGTAAATCTTCGTTGCCTTGTAAGTTCGGTCCTCTGACATTATCGTCGCCCTCCCTCCCCCCTCCCATCACTTTCTTTCGCAAATTTTAATGCATAAACCAACGTGACGGTGTCGCAATGAAAAATGTACGTCGTTGGATGTTCGGTGCTTCCCCTAAACATCGATCACCATTTGAAGGAAACAGGAACAAACGACGTGTAATAAATGATTTGCGCGAGTATAATAAATGATTTTTGTATTATTCGATATTGAGCAGGGCCAAGTAGAAATTTGGGCACACGTTCTGAGTGAATAGATCTTTTAATATTAATACTTTTAATACCAACAGTGACTGAACAGCGTTTCGAATATTTTATTGTAGCATGTCGAGTGTAGTAGCGTTTGTCGTTGTATAGTACAGTCGAAAGATACATATGTATGAAATACATCAACTTTTGGCCGGTATTGTGAGTAAGAATAGCGAAATATTTATTTCCATGTTAATTTACCTTTCTGAGCCATTTTTGACGTAATTGTAAAACCGTACTCACGATAATTAGCCTTCATTTAAAAATAATGGTACGTTCAATATAAGTTGAGTATCGTGACATATCCCGTCATTACTACCTAATATGTTGGAATTTTTCTGAAATCGTGGAATTAAAAAAAAAAAGTGTAAATTGCAATTCGTAATATTTTGCACGACTTCTACAAATTTAGTATGCACTAAATACAAAGGAAAAGCTTCAATTCTGCAAATCATGATACTAAATGTATTACTCGACGAATGTTGAATATTCTCAACAGAAAATCCCAACCGCGACCAAGTTGCAGCTCGTGTTTCAAAAATTAAACTTTTAGAGAAGAAATCGAATGAACGCCGCGGGAAATTTTCTTCCAGAAAACTTACCCCGTGTTTCATCCGAAAATTGCATTCGGTCGTTTAAAAAGCGAGATCTCGAAACGTTAGAGCCTTCCCAATTTCCTTCCGGCAAGGATCTTTCTAATTGGGGCGTATCTCTTTAGCCGGCTGATTGAAAAATAAGATCCTCCTGTGTATCAATGGCGAGCCGTGATTACGAGAAGAGCGGCATCGTTTTCAGCGAGCTGCAGCACGGAGATTAAAACCGACACACCGGTGCACACCGGCGTTCAGTTTAATAATGGAACGAACTTTAATCGGCCGGCGAGAAGAACGAAGTCACCGGCCGAGCTTAATACGGTTTGCGCGGATATGCGTTAACGCACATCCACTCCTTTGTTCCCTCGTACTTCCGACTACTTTCTACTCCGCTTCTTTACACACCTTTCTCTCTCTCTCTCTCTCTCTCTCTCTCTCTCTCTTTTCCCCACTCTCTATTATTTTCATACTTCACACGGCCCGTGTGATTTCGCGTTAAATTAGCTAGGAAACGACGCGTGCTCGCAACACCTTCTTGCTTCCTCCATTTTGCTTCCATTTTCTAGTTGTCTGTTTGCCCCCTCTCGCTTGCAGGGGAATATTAACGCGGCCACCTGCACGCGTTACAGCGTTTTGTTGTTTTGCGAGTTTGGCCTCGCTCCGATTCGTTAACAAACGCTGCAAACAAAAGTTTCGAGGAAACCAGAGGAGGTTTCCGTTGGTTTTCGATTTGCCATTAAGTTAACTAAAATTAACTCGAGCCTTGTAAACTTAACAAACGTTTTCTTCTCAGTTTAATTGAATTTTATTAACCTGCTCGTTACGCAATGCAAAGCGACGTGATCGGATAAATTTCAAGAGTCGAACTGTTTTATTATTTTAATTAATAATATTTTCGACGTTCTATGTGTAATTACAGCGGGTATTAATTTTCTGGAAATGTATGTTTTTCTATTCGAACCATTTTTCATGTTTACCGCGTTCCACATTTTATTCCCTGGCGATTTTCAATTTCATTCCATAATTTCGTACAAAATCTTCTGTCAGCGCTTGTTCTAACTTCATCAATCACTCGATCAATCAACCAGTCGAAAGTCCATCCGCAGCACTCGAACAATTTCCTAAAATTCGATACATTCCGAGGAAAATGCATATATCAAAAAGTTAAAAAACAAGGCTCAAATCTGACAAACTGACGTCACGGTATCATCTATGTTCCTCCACTCGACGTCACGGTATCATCTATGTTCCGCGCGTTCGTACTCGTTATATATACACTCGAAAATCTATCAAAATGACTTTTGGCTTTTCTTGAACTACTTTAAATCGAACAAACGAATATTATAAATCAATTTGGAACTTCTCGATCACAATATTCTAGGAATGTTGCATTGTAGATAAATTTTTGCTCATTGAATGTAAAGATAGAACTATGTTCAACAAGAAAGTAGAAATAATAATAAATAGAGAAATTGAAGTAATAATTGTCACTTCTCAATTACATTGAACCCTAAAAAATGTCATAATGACACAGATTAATTAATTAAAGAAATATTGATAGTTAGCCTTCTCATATCACTAATTACTAAACCTTTTTATACTCGGACTTTTATGCATTTGTTGTGCATTTTAAAAATGTGCACTGCACCCTTAAAAATTCGTAACACAGAGTGATTAATCAGCCCTCGTATCACTAATTATCAGACTTTTTTACACTCGATTCTTTATGCATATGTTGTGATCTTTTGTGCATTTTAGAATTGTGCATTGCATCCTTAAAAATGTCATATCCGTGACAGATTAGTTAATTAATTAACGTGTCTTCTTTACGCATTCAGACTTTTCTGCATATTAAAATTTCTAAAGAAACAGAAAATGGAAAATTGCGTCCATTTATTTTACATATATTTTATATATTCTCTACACGCGTGCACGTTTGCGACTTGTCTCCAATCTTCTATAAAAAAAAATCCGCAGTCGACTGACAAACTAAATTGAAAATTAAGGTAAAAACATTTCCAATACTCTCGTCAGCCCGTGGAAATTCCCCGGACACGGGATACTGATCGTCATAATTTCCCTAAAATATTTTTTATCGCATCAGAAAGTATAACCGTGAGACGCACGAAAGTACAGTAAACGAAACTACCCCTAGCGTTAATCCGAAAGTGTGCAGCCGCGGCGAATCGCCAACACGAGAGGAACAGAGAGTGAAACAAGAAACACGGATGGTTAATCGAATTTTGAAAATCGCGACTCGTTTCAGCGCGGATTCAGCGGTGCTAAATCCGCTGACCGGAATTAAACACGGCGGACACCGCGTGTGTGTGCCCTGTAGAACGAAAGCGCGCGATATAATCTTCTTATTGTTGCGAAATTGTCCGTCGTCGAGGCTGATGTTGCAGCCTGTTGTTCCATATGTATAAACCGATGAATCGTGAAACGCGATTCACACCTCCGCGCGCGCCCACGCGAAGTGAAATTTATTCCTTCCGTGCGCGGAACAACGCGTCGTCTCTCGCCTTACCAGCCGAATGTCCCTCGTGAAAAATACCTGGTGGAAAACAGCGGCGAGCGTTCAACGACGTTCGTTGTCTCGCGCGATTTCTCTCGCCGGGAACGGGGGTCGGGACCGTGACAGTATCACGGGGGGAGTTTGCTTTACGAGATGACGCGCTTGATGTATCGCCGTGAATATCTTTCACTGGGTGGATGCGACTCGAACCGTGCACAAATGTATTCTATACAGAGCTTTCCGCTATTGAGGCTGTTGACGATATGTTGATGCGTCAGTTTGTTTGCGTGGAATAATTTAGCAAGTGGCGTTGCAGGTAATTTAGAGTCGCGCGTTGTCGAGCTGCCGAGCTGTAGAGCGTAAAGTTAGAGCCGGTGTTGAATTTTCTCTCGAGTTTCTGAAGACTCCTCTCGCAATCAGTGAAAGTTCTCTATTTTATACATAGCTTTCTTAGCGTGTAATTCTATTTTATTAAAATAGTTTGCGACAGATAATAGTTTAATGTAAAATATATAATACTTTCACAGATAGTGAAATCGTATATTTCACTCACTATTGTTGTTGTTGCTGTTTTACAAATTACCTATAATTTTCATCGCGATCCGTTTCCATATACTCGGATAGGATCGGTTGTTCGAACCAGCAGCTTCCGTTCAATAAATCGGCACCGGTTGTAGACTCCATGCTTCCTGCGTTCTACGCGCAATGATTAATGCACACAGAGGTTTACCGATAAACACATGGTCGTATTTAACGCGGTATTCACCGAATCGTATTGTCTGTTACACTCCGGCGTCAGAGATATTACCGCAAATTTCAAATTGTATTAACCTAATAGCCCCAAGCTAAAGATTCTCGTCTCTATCGAAAAACCGGGTTAAAGGGATGTTCCATTGTGCCATCTATGGATAATGGTATCGAATTAACGCCATTAATTAATAACTAACAAACTAGAAACCTTTGTACACGTATTAATAAAAATATAAAAAGATGTAATAATTCATTTATTGACACCGTTACGTTCTTTTTACCATTTTCAACCCAAAGATTATTCCAATCTTACAAAACACGTCCTGCTTATTGAAACCGAATTAAAATTCAGACAGCAACGAAATTAATAAATCCGGCGATTTTACCTGAATAAGAAATCCAGGGGATGAGGCGACGAAAAACAGAGGAGGGAAAATCGCTGTGGAAAAGGAACCGCTGGAATATCGTTCGCAACGAAAGGAAGAAACGATGCCGCTCATTAAGCAGGAATTTATTAATAAATACCTATTCCTCATTATTGGATTTCAATTTCGCGGAATAGAAATCAATGCAGTTTCATCGTATTTCGTCCGAGAAGACATGCATTTAAAATTACGTTGATAAATAAAAGCATGTACGATATTTAACACCATATCAAGACACCATGTACATATGTTACATATTTTTTCCATTTTTCTCAAGGCTCGTCGTCGCAAATCGTTTCAATCTCTTAATAAATTATTAACAAATTATTATCGGTTTCCAATAAAGTCCTACGTAAGTATTTCCCAGCAAATTAATTTGATTTCTCATTCTAAACGTGGATTGTTCGAACTAGTTTTCACTCGACGATATTTTCATACGATCGTTTCGAGGAGTTTGAGGTTAGGTCTTTCCGTGAAGATGCCGTCAACGTCTGACTATAAATCACCCGGCTATAAACGCCGAAATTCTCTAGAATATTGACTTTTGCATTATTGGTTTTTACATCGAGGAATACTCGCGCGGGGCGAACGTAGTCTGCATCCATACTCTATCATCTTCATCCTTCCCGCTCTCGCGAATTCTTTTCCAAACAAGCTGTTCTCCCTTTCCTTTTGCCTTCCTGCTTCCATATCGTTACCGTTCGCCTCCTTTCGTTTCTTCCTCCACCTTGTTTCTCCTCCATCTATTTTTCAGCGTTCGTCTTTCATGATTTCTTGCCACCGTTTCATTTAGAGCTACACCTTCCCCGCTTTTTCCTCCCCCTCATTCCCTCGCTACTTTTTCCTTTCGTTTCGTGACAAATGAAACTTTGATGCTCTGTTCATGTATTGCGCGCTCGCCGGGCGATCTATTAAAAATGCATTAGGAACTTCTGATTCCGGAATCGTTAATTATATTATTTATTTATTATATTTATATTTATTTATTATTATATATAATAATATATAGCATGTTTAATTGTATATATTTTATATATTTCATTTGTGTGTGTATATCTAATTTTAATATATTTCGAAGTCTTTGAAGTTCTATTTTAGCAATTCAATGCTCAATTTCTACTGGTGAAATCGTGTTTCGTTAATTTTTTGACGAGGATCTGAAAGGTACCTGAGGAAAAGATTGAAATTTCAATTTGTAGCTTGCAATGAAAAGACTCGATTTAAATTGAAAATTGAAAATGACACTTTTGCAGCGAAACCGAAACAATTTCTGTAACCTGAGTAATCACGTAGATTCAAAAGGAATTTGACTCTGAAATAAATTCTTCACAAAATACATAGATATAACTAATAACTAAAAATTTGTTGAAATATTTTCTCACGGACTGCAAAAAAAAAAAAAAAAAAAGAATCCTAAAAGCAAGTTCTTTACAAAATTTGTTAGAAACAACTCTTGACGCACATGGAACATTTCACATCGAAAAACACACGTCCTTTTTCTAAATTTCTAATTTACCATGCAACTTTTAAATTCATACTCCCACCATTCCTAATTTATCCCCCGGTAATGCCATTTATTGTACATAATCGCAGATAGAGTTACCGTATGATTGATCGCATCACTCTAAGATTCATGGCCATCTGGAGATCAATTGATATGTTCGCGAGATAGATCAAGGACTCTCGTGAC
The DNA here is from genome assembly GCF_011392965.1 of Frieseomelitta varia. Classification (NCBI taxonomy): domain Eukaryota; kingdom Metazoa; phylum Arthropoda; class Insecta; order Hymenoptera; family Apidae; genus Frieseomelitta; species Frieseomelitta varia. Next base: position 156,423 of record NW_025110311.1, on the reverse strand, counting down.
GCGAACAATAGCAAGTGGCACGCGTGAGTGTGTTTGCGGTGTACGTGAGCGAGAATGCGTGCTCTTAAGTCTTAATAGATAGTGCGACGTATGCCTTGATACTATCGAAACGTCGAAGGGACGAACGTGCAGAGAGGAGGATAGGCAGTGAAAGAGCGTTCGAGATAACGTTGAATTTAAAAACATCAGAGAGGAAAGAATATCATTTTGAACGTGTTTCCTGTCTTGTGATTAATTGAGGATAAAAGAGAAATGTGTGTACGCCAGTCAGACCGATTGTTTAACGCAACTGCAGTTCTACGTTTATCGCCACGTTCTATCAAACGTTTGTACGACTGTCTTCTGTCTGTTGTTACAATTCGCCGTTGTTGATAAAATTGCAAAATGACTGGGTATACTAGTTTAATAGCTCGGCTGAAGCGCTTAACTTTTCACAGCGAAGAGTTTCCTCAATGCGAGGTATATACTTATCGTACCTTGGTATTTTATTAATTTTAGATATTTCTTTTTATCGCAGTAACGCATGGAAAGGTCTGAATTCTCTCGAGACAAGTTTGATCAATTCTAGAAATTCATCAATTTCAAGGTTATTGCAATTTTTTTTATAATTCACTGCTGCCGTTATTTTAATGAATCGAACTTTGAAAATTATTCTTAAATGAAATTCAGCTGAATTTAGTTTCTCGATCATTGAATAAAATAAAACAAGGCTGTGCTGCTTCGAATTGTATATCGCAGACAAAGAAGCAGAAGCAAGACCTTTAATGTAAATTATTATTAAACAGTTTGATTTAAGGCGCTCTTAGAAATTTGAACAACTAAAATAAAGTGATACCTAGAGTAGTCTTTGAAATCTGAACAATAAGTGTCTGCGATAAAATACAATTGACTCGTCTCTATTTCGACACTTTGTGTCTAGTCTCTCGACAACGGGACCTCGCTTTATGTTTATCAGTCCGCGGGGAACTATGTCACAACTTTTGCACTGGGGCAAATAACATTTAAATACGTGATACAAAGTTTGTTCCCTGAATACGACGTTGTAACGTGCAGTCAATGGTCAAAATTGATCCCTTGTGATGAAAGATGGTAAAAAAAATTCTACGAACAAGAGCATGAAAATGAAAGTTCTTGATTCCGAATGATTCGCTTAGAAATATCTTGGTAATTGATATATTTCAATTTAACCGAATTATAACTGAATTATAAAATTCTTAAGTATCGAGTGACTCAGTCATGCCTAAAAGTATTTTGAGCGTTAGTTTGCTTCAGTTTAATCGGTTGGGCTGCGAGGACAAACAGCAGAAATACGAGATCTCGGTTTCGAAATCGATAAAGAAATATGACGAGTCTTCGATCTAGCGACGAAGTTTCGATAGAGGAGCATCCTTGAAGAGATTCCTCTCAATTTTCTTGTTAGACGTGTCCAAGGAGAGGGACGATTGTTTCATTTGAACGTCACAGCGTGTTGCGGACGAATCGTACACTGAATAATAATGCGGACATGGCTGGCATTCTCAACGTCCGACTCAATATTGCTCTTGCAGCGGAGCTTTGAACAGCTTCTTGGAAAACGCGCAAGATTAAGACGCGTCGATTGAAAAGTTGGCCTTGGAGAATGTGCAACCAAACTTCACTGATAGAATACTGAGTTGGCGTCCAATCGCGGATGAGCACGGCGCAGTTGAATTATCAGCTTGTTAATTTGAAATTGTGGCACGTGTTTCGTGATTTATCGGCGAAAATCAGCACGCCTGATAATTTACAAGCGTGCCGAAACGAAGTTTCCCTTGCGTGGAAAATACAGACAACTCTCGAATTATGTTATATTACGATGTTCGTACGTGGGAAATTCGTTTGCTCATCAAATTCTATCCTGTGTTTCATCACTGAGAGTGTTCAACCGTGTTCAAAGTTCCGTTTGTCCGTCAAATGCGACAGCGACACGTAGTCTCGCCATGAAATTGTTACATATTTTTATCTTGGCAAAATTTTAAAATACCATAATATTAAATACCGCAACTTTTTTATCACGGCAAAAATTGTGTATATTGTGTAGTAGAATTTTACATTCGTTCTCGTCACAAAAAAATCATTTTACGTAGATATGAAAGAATATGAAATATGAAAAATATGCGTAACATGAAAAATAATAATAATAACAAAATGGAAAAATATAGTGATTTTCGTAATAAAACAATTTTCTTAAAATCTTGCCCTTGCAACTACCTTCTCAGAAATTATTGCGAATTAACGCAACGGCGTAGAAAAGAGATATAAAACGGAAAATAAAGTACAAGAAAAGACAGGATTTCGATTATCGTCGCGCTTTTAGGATCATTGGTATCCAAGGCGAAAGAGAGAGAGAGAGAGAGAGAGAGAGAGAGCTCGCTTTTACTACACAGCAATTAAGTGCGGCAAAACTAACGAGGCACCCGGATTTCAGCCGTATTAAGTCGAGTGCCACTAATAATTCCGACCGGTGTGGCCGTTAACTCGTTAAAGGGTGGGGAGAAAGTTGCAGACGCTTTTTGCCAGCCAGGACGCTGCGCTTTAAAACGCAGCCCCCTCGAAAGCAACGCGATCCACCGTCAGTTTTGTCCCTTGTCGGCGAGCATCGATCCGTCTCTTTTCGTCATTTCGCGTGCCGCGTTAATTAATGACCGTGATAAATTGTCGGTATCGGGTGGAACCGGAGCTCGTAGCTAGTTAGAAAAACTAATTAAACAAGCCACTTGCCTGCGTCGCGACCAAGTGCTTTTGACCGACAACCTCATTGGAAACGAAGAAGTTCTCGCGGTTGAGATTTCTCTAAGCTTTTGGTGAAAAGACAAGGTTCGAGCTGGTTCGTTTTTGTATCGTGATTTCAGGTAACTTCGGAGAATGTTACGAAGGTTTAAAGTAAATAGACATATATATTTTGACGATTTTTCAGAGAGATAAGGTTGCAGTATCAATCATGACAGTGTTGTCAATCAATCTTATTTTCGTTCCATTTTTTTGGGGGGATTTATATATGTTTCTGAGTTAAATATTATTTGACTTATTAAATTTGAGTTGATATATATTTTTCGAGTTAAATACTAAGAATGTATGTCACCCGATTAAGAATGTACATGAAGAATGTTAACCATAATAATATTTTTGGAGTTAAATATTAAGAACATTGCCTTTAATATTGTAGGAATTTTGGTATAAAAGGATGTTTATTCAAAGTTAGAAATTTTATTTAACGGTAACTATAAGATTAACACTCACTATATTTTCTCTATACTTGCTACGTCTACACACGTCTACACACTGAACTCGCTACTCACTCACTTGATCTCACTATCTCTTCACTCACCGAAGACTCACAACTCTCTGTGTTTTCTTTGTTCTCTCGACTCGCAACTCTCTGACTGATTCCTCATCTGCACGAAACATTCGTCGCTCATGCACACATGCACGCAAACACAACCGTACCCTAAATATTTCAAGTTCTAGATCTGGAAGGCCAGAATAACCATTCCCAGGTCCCAAGCCTAACTTTCGCTATGTTCTGCTACACAGACGACACGCAGGCGACGATTGTTGGGCACTGGAGAAAGTTCCGGGCCCTTTCCCGGAATTCCCCATCCCATAATATCAAAATATATTAAAATATTCTTGCCTTGATACATAAATATCAACTTGGATTCTTTATTGTGTCATTTCTTGTCTTTCTATAATCAGTCTTTAGAAATATCATTGCACGCATCCGCATAACGCAGGTTCAATTAAAAATAATTGACGTACTTCTTTGAAATTTGAACGGACTTTTTTGGTTCAGTTGAATACATCTTTACAGGATGGAATATATAAAATCGTCGAGAGGTTCACTCGTTCACCTTCTATTTTGTGTTCTATATCGAACGAAAATTCATTCCGAACGCGCGAATCGTTCGACAAGGGGATTCTTCAGTTCGTACGGTTAACTCGATTCATCTCGGCCCATTGTTTCCCACCGGACCACATAAACATAGACGTTTTATCATAAGTTATAAGTGGCACGGCACATGCGCGTCAAACATTGCGCTTTCCAGTGGAACGAATCAATAATATTGCGTACAGCTCGCGAATCAGCCTAGCCTCGATTATCCGCTGTCTTACTACTTCGGGAGTCACGCGAGATGCTTCGAAAGGTTGACGATAAATTTGACAACCTACGCAGTGCTTGTCGAAAGAAGCGAAAAGATTTTGCATGCACGTTTGAATATAATTTAAATTTTGATGTTTGCAAGATGTTTTTGCTGGTGTTTGTTTGACAACATGCGAGACATGAAAGAAGATTTCAACGATCAAGGATTCAGAGAGACTTTGTGTCGAAAGGGTATAGAGATCAATCAACATTTCTCTTTGACAAAATAGATAATATATATGTACAAGAACATTCGGTTGTTGAACACAGATGTTCTGATGTATGTACGTATATCTTAAAATGTAACTAACTTCATTTTAAATTGTAAATTCATTGTGCAATCTGACACCTGATTGTTCAAGCTTGTTTTCGAAAAAGAAAAGTTTCATTAATAACTGCCAATCGATGTTAAAGCGGAAAATGAGAAATGAACATTTTCCGTCACATTTTGCTGTACTACTTTCGAAAAGGGAAAAAAACAGAACGGCGTGCAGGCTCATAAAAAAATTATCTGACGTGTAGAAAAAGCTTTCAAACTGGAACAGTGTCAGAATTGATTCGCTGAATTTTACTGCCAGTGATATCAAATCTCTCTTGAAACTTTTCTTCCCTGAATTCGGAATCACGAGGACGGCTGAAGGATGACGAAAGGTAGTCAAGGAACAAAATGAATCAGTACGTATTATCTAACAAAGTTCTCTCTTTCTCACTCCTTTTCAAAAATTCGCCTTTCGTTTGCCACGCGGTTACTTTTTGGCCAGCCTAGTTTCACCAAATTGTCACATTCCTCAACAACAAACACTGCGCGCTCGAAAGCAAACGAAAGTTGGCACAACAATCGAACAAGCTCGACAATTCTCGAATACTCGATTAATTGCTCGACCGATAAAATCTCCTCCTTCTCTGGCCGTCATCTTCCAATTCAGATGAAATCATCGAGACTGAAAGCAGCTCATCGACGTCGATTGGAATCTTGGCGAAACTCAAATATCAGACGATCTGTATCGACGATCTGTACCGCGCTTCCCTGTTCACCGAGTTAATCGAGTCCGGTTGCGGAGGTGCGCCGGCAATAGGCAAACACCGCGACGACACACAGGAAACAGGACGCTGAGACAGGCAACCGTACGCCCGCCGTTGCTCGCGGTCTCGTGTTCGTGACGCGGCAGCAAAGGATTCCACCGGGCGTTTCCGGTACGTCAAAGCGAAGTGGCTGCCGCCGTACTTACATGCATCGCGCACTTTCCTGGAAATTGGATCTTGGCAATGGTGTCTAACCAAGAAGGATCCGCCGGGGGTAATCCCTCGGCTGGCTTCCGGCTTTCGAATGAAATTCCAGCCTGCGGAACGGGCTTCGTCTTCGAAAAGGACGAAGGCTCGCCGAAGAAGCGCGAGATCAGAGTGAATGGGGCACAGTTTGAAAAGAATGTTCGCGCGAGGCTCGCGCACTCTGGATCGGTGGTTCTTAACTTCTTTCTGATCGTGGAAGGAAGAAAAGAAATGGAACTGAAATTGCGGAACATAGATTTTAGAATGAAGACAAATCTGCACGTGTAGCTTTTATTAAAAATTCTATCACTCTAACTTCTTTTCGATCGTGAGAAGAAAAAAAAAAAGAAAACGGAACATTGAAAACATTGTCATGAATTTAATGATAAATGTGCACATGTATCTCTTTTATTAAAAATTATACAGCTGCTCTTTGGTTTTTATAGAAAGTGTTGTTCAAGGGAAAATTGCCAAACATAGTGATTAAATGCTGTTGTTACAATTCGCAGCTATAAAATTGAAAAATAACCGAGTATACTAATCTAAGAGTTTAGCTGAAGTGGTAGACTTTTTGAAATATACTTATTTACATATGTTGGTATCTTGCCAATCTACTTTAGATATCTATTATAGTAATTTTTTATCCCAGTAATGTATGAAACGTCTGTCACTTAATTTTCTTGAAGGAGGCAAATTTTATCAATTCTAAAACATATGAAAAGCATCGTGATTCTTATAATCCATTGCTGTCGTCATTAACACACGTTCTTAATAAATCGAACTCTGAAAATTCTTAGATGAAATTCAGCTAAATTTAGTTTTTCGATCGTTACTTGAAACAAAAGTCCGAAATCCGTTTATATGAAATTCAGCTAAAGTTAATTTTCCGATCGTTATTGGAAATAAACATCCTGACTGTGATGCTTCAAAGTATCCTACATTGTAGTATCTTTTGTCAGAAATTGCATATGCAATCACAAGTAACAGTGTCTTTCGTACTTTTTAATTTTCGAAGGATCTAGGATCGGGAAGATCGGTCAGACGACGGAAGTTAGAGCGATTGAAGAACCACAGTTTCGTTCTTTTTCGCTTCGGACTTCACGCGAACTTTCATAATTTCGTGGAACACTTGTAACAAACTCGTGGAACACCGGTTGAGAACATCGGTGCTCGTAGATCGCAGAAAACTGTACGAGGCGAAACGAAATTAGAAAGTGGGAACGTGATAAGCTGCTTTGAAAGGTTTCGCGGCTGGCAATTAGCTGGCTGTTAATCCCTCGTTCTCTTTAGGAGATTCGTTTCGTTCCTTTCATCGTTGGAAGGTAAACGAGAGTGGATCGATGAAGATGATCGTTGGTCCGTGAGAAGATCGATAGCGGAGTAGACGAATGGCGCCGTAGTTACGCGGCGAATGCTGGAATCTATTGTTCGCGGATTCTTGTGTAATCGAGTGGGTCTTTGTTCGACGAAACGAACTAGATTACACTAAACACGTGTAGGATGAGGGATGCTGTATTCAACTTGGCGACTAAAATGGACTTTAAAGAAAAAATATGTATTAAAAAAAGTAAAAAAGAAAAATAGGAGGGAAATAAATTTCATTTTTGAGAGTAATTCAACGCTTCGTTTAAATAAGCGAAAGCCAGAGACGCGTAAGATTAAATTCTGGGTGTGTTCTTTCTTATCTCGTCAAAGAGATTTTTCATTTAAATTGGCCGAGAGTCAAATCAACCATTAGTATCGTTCGGTAGTCGACGTTTTGTACCTACGTGTAATGATGCATCCATTTATCGACCTCCTTTTTCTGGTATTTACTGTTTTCACGTGTATTTCATGAAAGCTGCAAACTTCGAAAATTGCAAATATATATCTTTTTGCTTTCTTTATTCGTAGCAACATGGTTGATGCCTCGCTTTTTTTGAAATGTTAGAACTCGTTTCTTTGCCAGTTCCAGTGTCTACAATTCATCTGACAAGCAGCAACCGCGAAGTGCACTTGCTTCGTTCGCCAGTGAAAAGAGAAGCTGAAATTTATTTGAAAATCCTGCGAGTAAATGATTCGGCCGATCGATGGGAGACGGAGAAGAATTTCAAAGAGACAGACAGGACGAGGGAGGAAAGTATAAGCGCGATTGACGTGAGATTTCAGAAGAGTTTTTCGATGGCAATTAAGCGTTTTTATCTTTCGTTCTTTCTAGTTGGTGTTTTAAATCATATCCGTCATTTTTCTTCGACCTTCCTTGTCAAATTGCAAAACAACATATATAATTTCTGCAATTTCTGTATATATACTCGAAAATAAGAATACATTTGTAAGTTTAATGGCGAATTTTAATGGCGAGTCTCTTGAAAAGATATTATATTATAAAGATGAAATATCTCCTATTGGACGAAAATAGAAAGTAAATGACGCTATGATATTATAACAATAAAGGGAGTAAATAATTCTGACACAATAGCGGGAGTTTTAGAAGGCAACATCAGTGGCTGCTCGTAAAACTAGAATAAGAGCGTGGTTGGCCAGACGAGTAAACACGATCGCGCTTAGTCAGACAAGTAGAACGCGCCGGTGTTTGAACAGACAAGTAGAACACGTGGCTCGTTCGAACGGCTAGAACATCGCACATTTTTTCCTCTCTTTTGCATCACCAATTCAAAGTTTGCGTGCATGAATGCGAAAAGGTACAAGCAGGGCACACAAATGAAAACGATCGAAAAAGATTGGAAATAATTTACGACAGACTCGATTTTAAAGGAATTTTTAACGAACAAAATTGTGCATCCAAACGTCGATCGTTTTGACTTTCCTTTCAAGCCGAGTGAGATCGTTTTAATTCGAGAGGTGCGGTCAAGTCACTCAATTCATTTACTATGGAAAAATTGAACAAAATTATGTGTCTAAGCATCGATCATGATCATTCGCGAATGTGCAAAATTGCAAATTCGAGAAATGCAAAATATACGAAACATAGAAGGCAATTGGTTTAATTACATTTTCGAAAAATACAATTTTGCGGAAATGTTCGCAGTTTAAAGATCCATCTATCCAAGCTTGTCAGTCGCAGTCATTCTCCGAATTTGCAGGTGAAACCACTTCAACTCGAGATTCGAACCCGCTAGGAAGTTGCCTCGAAAGCAACGAACGTCCATTTAAACGACTCATTCGCCGAGTTGCTCACTCGCCACGTTAGAAAGCCTATAAACGAAAGGAGTTGACGAACGTGGGCGCGTCTGCTCGTGATACAGGCAGTGTTGGCCGCCGCTAAATAGCAAGAATAAGAGACCGGGCGCACAGCACGGGTACTTTTACGAGAACCTCGTTAAAAGCTCAGGAAGTGCACTAAAGCGTGGTCACCACCGGTCGTTCGTGTACGCTCGAAGGTGACGTTTAAAGAGCTTTGGAACAGAGGCGGAAAAAACGCGGGATGCCCGTGACGTAGCTGTGTGTATAAGGTAGAAAGAAAAGTTGAATTCTACACGTTCGATTTGATGGAAATACACGTGAAGAATCTGCCGCAAAATTGACCTTGAATTTCGAGATTAAAATTTTTTTTTGCATTGCATTGCATTCTAGCTTATCACGAAGGTAAAACTTTCCGAAAGAATCATAGGTCGCAATAACAGCTAATAGTTCTCTTGCTTAAATTAAGTTTTTTTGGTCGTTTGACAGATGCGTGGGTTCTAACAGCGATTTTATGGTTCTGAACGCGGGGATGTTTATATTTCGAACAACGTTATTATTTAACTGTAGCTCACACTGATGCTACAATTATGATAAATCAAATGTTAGCGAAAGCTAATGCGAAAATTGCGTAATATCCACGCGTCCAGAATCATAAAGTCGCTGTTAGCACCATACGTCCGTGTTAAATGATTACGAAACATTTTTGCGATTTTTCAAGAAAACTATTAGGTTCCTATGGTCCCTACGGTTCCTCGGAAAAATTTAACCATCGTGAATACTAGAATACAATGCAAAAAAATTTTTGACCGTGAATTTCCATCTTATACTTCTTAATCGGGCGCATCGAGCAGTGAAGTCACAAGATGAAAAGTAAAAGAGAAAGAGAGAGAGAGAGAGAGAGAAAAAAGAATAAAAAAGAAACCTGTTCAGCCGTTCTTTCCCGTAGACGAACGAGGAGAGGAACGATTCACGTAACGTGGATGAAGAACGCTCGAGAGAACAATGCCAAGGAAAACAGCCGTTTCCGATCGACCATGTTAATCTGATTAGACTAATCTGTTTCCCGAACAGCTTTTCTATTTCTGTGAAATGGCCGATTCGTTCTTGGACGAACACGCTCGGCCGCGATCGTGAATCGAAAAGCGGCGAAACGGTGGAAGGCCGGGGATTCGATCGGGACGGAAAAGCGGAGAACGAGCTGGATCTGCGGAGGATGGTTGAAAAATTTATGAAAGCGCATTTTAGCGATACGAGGTATATTAGAGTGGAATTCATGGCGCTGATGTTTCGGTTTGTCGTGAAATATTCAGATCGACACTTGAATCGCTGATACTGTTTCAAAGGTTGAAACGATGTTGAAAAGACGTTTTACATGCAATTGCAGAAGATCCTTTATCTCGTAGATGTCTTTCAATTAAACTTCACAGTCGGCATTGCACTTTCGAATTTCTTCACGATCGTCTTTCAAAGTCTTTGAGAATTGAGAATGGATTCTTCTTCGATACTCGATACGAAGCATTTTACATTTTTGTAAATGTATATATATTTATATTGATGTGGTTTAAGCAAGCCATTTTGTATTATCTGTTCACTTCTCGTCGATTTCATTTTCATCAAGCTTCTCGAAAGTTACTGTTTTTCCTGATTATTCCAATTAACTAAACCGTTTCCACAATGGCGGTTAGAAAGCACAATTTCAATTTTCGCAACGTCGCGACGGGAACTGTCGTACTTCTGTGAAACTTCCTTCTGCACACAGAGTGGCTTACGATTGTAACCGGCCGATTCCATCAGCCATCCAGGAAGTTGCCCACTTTTCAGATGTTGCACTCGAGTTTCGCTGCATTTCGCGTTTGTAACGATCACAGCACGCACCACTTGCTCCGCTGTATTTATCAAACTCCTCTGTGCGAGCTTCACTTTACGCCGTTTCTCTGTTCTTCGTTCCCTTTGCACGCCCCTTTCCAACACGATTGTCGAAATACATCGATCGTAAACAAAAGTCTGTCACTTTACGAACGTCAGATCAATTTCTTAACATTTAACAACGATACGTAATTGCAAAAAAAGTGTGAAACGAATTCTTGGAATTAAAAAAACAAATTTTTCGAAAAAAAAAAAAAAAAAAAAAAAAAAAAAACGAAAGGAAAAACAGAGTTCGAATTAATTGAGAGAAGATTGCAAATGAAATTTTGTGCTCAATTCGAACGAAGAAAATCGAACGTTCAGAATGGAATCAGGCATCGAATTTTTAGAACATGTGAACAAGAAGATTCGCAAATTATCAGAATAAACGTAAATGTCTTGTTCCATCTCGTTGAAACTCTCCTCGTGATTCCATACAAAAGTGCCAAAATTTCCCGCGATTTCGTATAAAAACGCGACAAGTGTACAGAATGATTCGTAAGTAATCGAGATCCACGCGCGTTGACAGAAAAGAATCTCGAGAATCGTTTCGTTTTCACCGAGATCGTGGCTTCCGAACGATCGAGCCCGACTTTTACTTGCGATTACTCGAAATTAACTTTATCGGGCAGAGGCGAGCGGGTGAAGGAGGAAGAGGGAGGAACGAAAAGTGACGCTAAGCTGGAAAACCCTTTCGCCTCGCAAATGACCAGATTCGAGACGAAGCGAAAAACTAATCAGCTTTTTCAGATCGGTAGCGAGGTCGCCGGCGCGAAATCGTTCGAATTACTCGCTCCGGCGCGAAATGGAGCGCACCGAAGGCACAAGTTTCTCTTTCTCGTTCTTCTCTTCTACTCCGTTCATTCATCCGTCGCTTTCTTCGACGACGTATTTCTGAAAAAGGAATACACTTCGTGGCTGACTCGACGTTTGTTTCTCTTTCACGGTTCGGTTTAACGAGCACTTGGCGAGCTGCGTGTCCACGCAGAGAGAGAGAGAGAGAGAGAGAGAGAGAGAAGCTTCAGAGATCATTTAAACCTTTAGAACACACCGCGGCGAACGCTATCTTTGAATGAGTAAACAGCCGCGTGCGTTGCCACCGCGAGCGCGTTGACTTCCGCGATTAACCAGATCCTATGGAAGTCATGATTTATTAGAAGTCACGTCTACCCCTGCGTGGAGAGCGTTGAATTGAATTGTACGTGAGCTGAATGTAGGTCCCGGATAAATATAACCGGGTACACTACTTAGGCGCGATTGTTTGTAGCACCGAGCGCTCGAGTTTCTAAATACTGGAAGTACCGGTTATTTCCCAGGTTTCTTTTCCCTCGATGCATCCATTTCTTCAATCACTCGAGGTCCTTCACCCATTATTCTAGAATTAATCGATACTTCTTGTCGGTCGAATTTTCAGCTTCTTTTCTCTTTCCAACACTCAGATTGGAAATTTCTGATTGTTCAGCTTTTCACGCTTTTGAAATCCAAGTAGAACTTGTAGTTGTTCGATTTTTCGTCTGAAGAATCGTGCGAATTTCCTATCGTTCGAGGAATTGCCCGCTTTTCAATTCTTTCGAAATTTCAAAATCTACGCTGCCGCTCAGAAATCTTGGGGCTAGTACTATATTTAGGTAATAAAAGTAGTACAATATAAATTTTAAATACAATAGTTACAATATAAAATTGTAAATTATATACACAATATGCAGTATACAACATAAATATATTGTTATATTTATAATAAATATTTATAATGCTTCATATAGTAAATACTTTGTTAATGTATTTAACATTATAAGGTCATTGTCTATTATGAGGTTTGTATATATATATATATGATTATCCACGATAATTACTGAATATCAAAAATAAATGTATTCCCAATTGATTTCCAACTCAATTCTTCACCATCGTCAAAAAGTAAACCAACTTGCAATTCTTGGTTCCGTCGAGATTAAATAGAAAAATTCAATTTAAATTGAACTGAACTTTTAAATTAAGAATTTTCGAAAGCCAGCCAAACATCAAAGCAACGTTTAATCGTCCAATTTTCTGCCGTTGCGAAACTCCCTCAATGTACCGAATTCTAAAACATTTATTCATCCGTAGATCCCAGATGACTTTCCATTGTCTCTGGATCTTCCGGATCCCATATTCCTGGAGCCCACTGTTGCCAAATTCCGTTGCAACTGTGCGACTCTCCATTCTCTCCTCTCTGAGTTAGCCTTCGAACCCTTGTGCTCATCGAAATTCCACATGATAAATCCAATGGTACACCGGTATCCCGACTAAAAAGTCACTCTCCAGTTCCCACGGAGTTGTTTTTCCACTAGCTGTACGCGAGCTTCGTAATCCGTCGGATTTCCCCTGTTCACGGAAGAATTTATGCGCCCGACTCTTGGAGCATGAAACGTCCCTTCCTCCTTCCCACGAATTCCGTGTCTCGGAAGGACGGTGCCAAATTTTTCGCAAGCGTCGGTAGAATCGAAAATCCACGTGTCAGTAGTTTCAGAGCTGTAAGATGCTCTCAATCGTGAATGAAAATAATATAAAAGATCCTTGAAAAGTGAAAGGGAAACACAGATTCTTGACGTTTAAACACAGAAGGTTATCGAAAAAAATTGAAACGTACGAAGGGCGAGCAAAATATTATTTGTAACGAACCATTCTTACATTAAAACTTGTGCACTTCTTGCTGTCTTATTTCGGCGCAGTCCTCGAACTTTTGAACTTAAAAATATAAATTAATTTCTTGCACAATCTCAGAAGTTTAGTATTTCGTTGCACAATCTCAGAAGTTTAGCATTTCGTTGCACAATCTCAGAAGTTTAGCATTTCGTTGCACAATCTCAGAAGTTTGGTATTTCGTTGAACTGGAATTTTTAAACATATTATATTTATATTATAATTATTATATATATATTAAATAATATAATTTTTATATAATTTATATATATATTAAATATTAAATTTTATATATATATTAAATTATTATATTTAACATAACTTTGCTATAAACCATCAACACGAAGAAAATATAATACTCAATTATTTCCTATACATCGATTTTCCTCCGAGTTAATCTTAATTATCTCCTGTTTTCACATCCTTTCAAAAGACACCATTTCCGTAAGCTTTCGCCTTTATATAAATTAACTCATATAACGTATTACCAATTTACAATACTCTGAAGTATAGTTTTCTCAACCATTTTTCCTTTTCCTTATCCAATCAACCTTTGAAACAGATCTCTACCCAAAACCTATTTCCTTCGTGCAAAGTAATTGAATTCGAGTCTCTGGCACTGTCATTAAATTGTCCCAGCGAAAAACAAAATTTTCCGTAGCCGACATATTCCTGACGTATTCCGAAGCTAATTCGGCTCTCATTACTCCGTGATCCTCGTGGAGACGTCTCGAGGCGAGACGTCTCCCGGTAATCGCGTCGTTCGAACGAGATTTCGATGCCTGTTCGAGGAGGTTAGAAGTCTAACGAAATTTGCCGGATTTCGATCGCGTAGCCACTCTGGCTCCGGAAGCTGAGGAACGTGTGAATCAAGAGGACGTTAGCCAGCTTTCACTTGTCGATTCCACTTCGTTCCCGGAACACGTCTTTGTTCTTTTCTCCGCCATTGTCGCTATTCCATCGTTCTTCTGTCCTTTCGTTTTCTCTTTCCTTTTTCTCTATTGTCTTTCGGTTTCCCCTTCTTAATTTTCATTAAATTTTCTATTCTTATGTGTATGTATCTTTATTTTTCTTATTTTATATTGTTATCCATTATTTGTAGAATATTATATTATATTGTTGTTATATAATTTATCCTTATTTCTTTTGCTCTTCTATTTTCACACATGGAACTGGACCGATTTTATTTCACGATACCGATTTTCCTTTTTATTAAGCTACAGGTACACTTCCGGAATTTTTGGAACTCTATGTTTGTTTTTAAATGGGAAAATTCTGTAATATTTTACTAACACGAGAAATGTTAACGTATTAACAATTCTGTTATAAAATAGACGAGCAAGCGAAAAATTTTCATTTAGAGCCAAGATTCGTTTTACCTATCAAATATTTCAACAAGTACTTTACTTGTTGAATGAAAATTTTCTATATTAGTATGGTTTTCGAGTTCCGCGTAAAAATTAAATCTAGTAATCAACTATTTAACTGCTCCAATAGTCATAGAAAATTTCATTAAATAGCAATCGTTAAAAATTCTCTGAACGAATTGGGGGTGATTTACCCCTTTGAATTCCTAAATAAACTTTCCAAACAATATTTTCTACAAAAGAATAGCAATGAACGATATTTCCTACAAAAGAATGCGTGCTTAATATATATATATATATATATTATTAGAAAACCTTTGGAATTCATTTCTATTACAAAATTTCTCCAAGTGCTGCGAAACGAAGGCACTCGCGAAGGCGGTCCTCGCGATATCAATAACGTCATCGAGATTCACTCCTCTCCCCTAAGTCACAGGCGGTTTCAATTGTCCCCCTTCATCTTTCCCGTCCAATCATCCGGACAATTTGAAAAAAAAAAAAAAAAAAAAAAAAAAGAAAAAGAGAACGATTTGCCAGACTCTATCGGCGCATAGCGGTGCGTGCCGACTGCGTGATATCGGCGAAGAATTTTAATGACTTGCCATAAATCCGGGAGCGAGGGGAGAGGGACGCTGTCGGGGGAATTTCACGTTGCCTTTCTTCTTTTTCTTTTTTTTCCTTTTTCTTTCGCGGTCGAGCATTCCACCGAGTCCTCCTTAGCGGGGAATCCATCGGGAAGGAATGGAGGCCCGGTATCGTCGTTTTCTCACCCTTGCCAAAGCGCGGAACGTGAAAACGCGGCGGTAAGGTGATAGAAGACGTATAATTACCGGGAGATTGAAAATTCCCGGATGGCAACGCCCCCGGATAAATCCGGCTTTCGGCCCGAAAGCGAAATCGACAAGCCGGCTGGAACCAGAACCAGTGATCGTCGTCGATCGTCGTCGACTCGTGAGCTCGATTTCTCGTGAGGTGTCGACACTGTGGCGGCGCGCGTATTTGGAAAACAAGTTTAACAGCGGCGACGTTGATCACAAACGAAGAAAGAAGAAGACGAAATAGCGGAAAAATGTATTGTAATCTCAGTTGTTGAGAGTCAATCAAAGCAAATGGTTGTCAAAAAGATTATACGTAAATTAAAATAAACAGCTATTGTTAAATCTCGCGATATATTTATTTAAACGAGTAAAAAGCCTCCGTAATACTTCGAGACTAACGAGGGAAATATTAAATAAAATGAAAGGAATTTTACAAGATTACGAATCACCTACATATTTGACAGAGTAACTTGTCAATTCATTAATACTGTTATACTGCTATACTGTCTGATAAATTCATCATGCAATTCTTCACGATTGAATACATTGATCGATTCACAATCTCATTTTCATTGATCAATAGATCTCTAGCAGATATCGAACGAATCAGAAGTGGTTCGTAAATTCAATGCGAGAAGTGTGCTGATAAAAGTTGCAACGGAATTTATAGCATTTCTAAGATAAAAATGGAAGCGAAATTTTCGTAAGGCCGGCGTTGAAAAGTGATGTATGAAAGGAAACTTCCAAAACAAGTGGACGGAGCTAGTAACGGTTAAAGATAAGAATTTGAAGTAATATTTCACTTGGTGATCCATAACTCGCGGCTAGAACGCTCTTTGTCGTTCGCCTCACTCGCAAGGGCGTGCAATTGATATTCCCTGCCAGTAATGGGCCCGCCGAAAATTTATGTCAGCTTCGTTATCATTGTTTGCGCCGTTGAAACGAAAAGTGTATTTCTAGCTGGCAGCCTTCCAGTCGACAATTTTCCTAGACAAACGTTTATAAATCAAGCCGATAGCCGATCGAGAGTCGACGTGATTTATCGCGAAACTTTTGTCAAATTCTGCTTGGCTAATTTGTACGTTTTCACGTGGAAAGGATTCTTGACCAGATCGGTGTTCAACTACAGAAAAAAAAAAGATCCATGAGCTACGTACTTGACGATTTGATCGCAGATTATCTCAATATTTCAAGAATGATGATCATATAAAATCGCTTGATAATTATATAGAATAAACTCAAGCTTTGGTCTATATTTCAGAGTAAAATACATATGTTTTTCTTTTTCACTACAATTTTCCTTATCTATATTTTTATTCTCTTTGTCAAATCTAACCCAATTATCTGTCAATTCATCCTTATATGTAAAATAGAATCAATGCATTGATGAAAATTCATTGTAGAGAATGAAGACACTATCTAGAAACAAATTTAGCCACCAGGATACGTCTTCTTCATCGTATTTTAATTATTACAAAGCAAGTGAATTATTACACAGTATAATCTTACAAAATACTGCTTGTCATTTACCTTGAAAGTTCCCTCATTTTCTTCGTGTCACCGCCATTTGCTTCAAGTATCAACGTTTACGAGTTTAATTAAAATTCTTTCGCGACACAACCCGTATAACAAAGGAAATCCTTGCTTAAAAAATAAAAGAAACAAGGACACTGAACGTTACGTACAAATATCTCGGGAAGGTCAGAAAAATGCAAAATGTTGAATTGCAATAAAAATAAAAAAGACTTGAACTTAGGTGACTAGACTCTCTCGAGCCTGAGTCCAGTTCGCCAATCGTGAATCACCGTGTCATCCCCCCGAGAAATATTCGCGGCAACGAGTTACAAAGTTGACTCGGGAAAATTAGGCAGAGAGCATGAAATCTCGTCTCGTTGGGATTATCGAGTATCGAGTATCTGTGTTTGGAGGAAATTACCGTGACAGATAGAACAAGACGGACGCGCGGCATCTAAAGCAACGCTGGTGTCGCGCCAGTTTCGAAGCCTTTTCCGGCACGAGCCGAATCGAGCTTTCGAAGTTTCGGCCTGCCTATACTCGCCGTAGCCGGCCGGCGCATGCCGGAAAATAAACAAGATTATCCAGAAAGCTCCGGCGCGCTTGCAACTTGCTCGCGCGTCCACCTGTCGAATATATACGGTTTCTGCGGCTTGTGACCACGAACGAGCACACACACACATACACGCGCGTGCACGTTCTCTCCCTCTCTCTCTCTCTCTCTTTCGTGTGTATGTTGGTGCAAACACGCCACGGCGCGAGTACACATATTTGCACTTACGGTTAACCGTGTAGATACACCGTGAAATACAAGTATCCGAGCGTGAAACTTGAATGGCCCTGTCCTCTGCGCTCGAACGAACCACCATGGGAAAATTATTTTCACGACTCGAGATTTCGTCGCTGTTCGAGCAGGAATAATCGTGACTTCTGCAACTACAGGGAACTGTAGTTTAGGGTTTTATCCTTTTGTAAGGTTTTTTTTCTCTTAGCATTACTCTTGAACCGTTATTCTTCGTGTTAATTTGTGTTAAATCACTCGCGAAGAGAGTGTAGTGATTGTAGGAATATAATTTTTTAAAGTCATTGTCGCCACAGTTACCTTCCCCCCCCCCCCATAATTTATTAGCACGTTCATCTTGTTCATCTTGTTCTGATTTAAATCATAAGCCATTGTGATCAGAAAGAATTGTAATTGTAAAAATATGATTTTTAAAAGTTGTTGTTGTGATTATTGTTTTACAATTCATCAGCACGTTCATTTCTTTTCGTCTTGCTTTTCGTCCTGACTTAAGTCACTATGGTCAGAAAGTGTGTAGTAATTGTAGAATATAGTATATAATTCCTGAATTCCTTTTATTGCAATTATTCTTCATGACTTATTAACCTGCTCACTACTGATTCTTTTTCATTTTGCTTTTCGACATCATATAGATCATTATGAATCAATATAAATCAGTAATTGCAATGTTTCAATTCTATGAGACAAATAACAAATATATAAGAATATATAAGAAATAGAGAAATAGACAAAGAATCTCCGAATTGTAACAAAATGATACGTAATGAGAATAAATCGTGGTATGAAGAACAATGTCATTTATTATATTTAACATTTTCTTGTACTGAACAATCATCATTTAATAACACTGATTATTTTTAATATTATAATTAGATTAATCCGAATTCGATCGGATCGAACGAAGTGTTTATTAATATTAAATCGTCGATACTGCACAGAGTATTTGTCTATACTACTATCCCCATCAATCACCCTTCCTCCTCTGCCCTAAATCGATAACCGAAGATGATAAGAAAAGTTTCGTTTTGTTTGTCGAGTGAAAAGAAAATACCGACTGGCTGAAGGAAGAGAAATTACGTTGGCAATATCGAATCCGATAATATCGGGAGTGAGCCTTTAATAAAGGCTGGATGGAATTGAATTTTTCGTAATATTAAGATAAACCGTTTTAATTAGATACTTACGGGGAAATTTCCGAGGAGGATCTTAATTGTTTGTATAATTAATATCGAGGTAACGTCGTGACGCTTCTTATTACGTCTTTTTATTTCGTTTTCTCTTTTATTTCTTTCAGAAAGACAACCACTATTCTTTCTTTCTAGAGCTCTTTCTTTCTCTCCCCCTTCATCCTTTAATTTATCTCAGATTTCTTTCGTCCGCAACTTCTCGCAAGTTCCTCTCCCATTTTATTTAGTTCCTATCTATTTATTTATTTTTTTTCGCGCAGGAGATCGTTCGATGGTATAAACGTTAGCGTGATCGACTCAACATCGAAATTCAATTCTATCTATAGTTCTGATACTAAGTTTCATTATTTTCTTTTTGCTTCCAAATGTTTCCTTTCGTTAATTGGCTCCCATTTTCCCCTGTATGATTTCTATTTTTCTTGAACGGAGAGATTGAAAGATCGCCGTTTATGATACAACTATATGTGAGATGACTCAGCATTCTCTACGAACTGAACAATAATGGAATGTGCTATGAGAAAAATTAATGTGATATTTGAAAGTTATTCAAAGACTGATGTAACGTATTGAAAACAAAAGATTGTTGTAAAATGGATTTATTAAAACACATCCTTATATTTTTGTATTACACTTTGCATTATGTTTAAAATTTCTTCAAAATTTTGCAAAATTGTAACATCAATTTACAGAAGGACAATATAAATTCAATAGACTTCAATGACATAATATATAATATAATTAATAAAATGAAGAAACACACAAATGCCAAGTAGGTTTGTCAGAAATTAATTCACTCGGCGATTACTGAAAATTTCACTACTTCGAATTCCATAGAAATATAACATCTGGATGAAAAAAAAAAAAAAGCAAAAACAGAACCGAAGAAAAATATAATATAAAAAAATATATATAAATAAATAATATATAAATATTTAAATATTTTTTATATAAAAAAAAAAGCAGAGACAGAACAGAAGGAAAATATTTCCCCGTGTAACATCTCTTTTCGGAATCACACATTGAAAATTCAACGGACTAAATGTCCCAATAATATCCTAGATTCCTCCTAGCCGAATTCTTCACATCTAACGCGCTTCCCCAAATATTGTTCAAACCACCCTCTCGCCTCCAAATAAAAAGCCGAATTCAGATACCAAAGCACATCAAAGTACACCAAAATACAACTAAAATACAAAATGCAAACCGTGACGGCTGACGACGGTTAATGTATATTTACAGTTGGGTAATATCAGTATTCGTCGACTTCCGCGGTCGTTCCTACGGACGTAGAGGCGCGTGTAACCGGTTGGACGGTGGCTGGAAAATCTGGCTTCCGAAGGATGTGCATCCTGAATTAATGAAGCCACGGACGCATTCGGCTGTGTGACTGGTAATCCTCTTTCGGTATTTCCTGAAGCACCGGCCGGGATTGCACGTACGATAAATAGAGATAATCCAAGGGGCGTGTGTACGTGTGTGTCGCGAGCGTGCGCGCCACGAAATATGCACCGCGAGCGCGGACACGTATTCGGTAATCGTTGCGGAATCGTTTGTAAACGACGGAAACCCGGACGAACGAGGTACGCGAGCTTGTGCGATCGTCCCGTTAGCGGGTTACCGTGCAAGAATGTGCTGGCTCGTTTCGCGGATTGTTTCAGATTAACGCGCTTTTGGTTTCCAGTTTTGGGTGATACAGAGACGATTGAGGAAGAGCTTCGAGACCGAATTTTCCGCCAAGTTTCAACTTTTTCTTGCGATTCGCGCACGAGCAAGTTTTCCGTCCAAAAAGCATCGCGTCTATAGCTATACCGTATACCGCTCCTCCGGATTGATCGACACATGTGGCGGAATTTATTTACAAAAATTACTTTACGCAATTGTTTCATCCAAATTTACGATTTCACCTTCGAAGTACTTACCTCTACGCTTATTTCATTGCTGCAACTTGCTCTTATCATCATCGTCGTTTCTTGTTTTATTGTGACTACATCTCCAAAATACTAATCGTTTTCTTTGACAATAAGGGAATATGTAGTATTACCTTGGGTTACTCTCGAGTGAGGCCACAACTTTGGAAAGAAAAGAGTTAAATTCTCCACCATGACAGTTCACCGACAAGTCGATCGTTGTTCAAGAGATTTTTTTATCACGATTCAACGTTACAACCCTTCATCATCCGTCCCATTTCCCAGATCTCACTCACCATGTGTCTTCTTTCTATTCCCCAATACAAATAATATCCTGCGTGAACAGGACGTTACATTTTGAAAATGTAGACGCGATAAAACAAGAAACGAGAAGACGAGGATAACAAAAGTAACTGAAATTTCAGCTGGAATAAGTAATGTAAACATTCAGTAGGGGAATAAATTTGAATGTGACATCGTAAATTCGAATGAACAATTGCGTAAGTAATTTTTATAAATGAATTCTACGAAAATTTTTGGGAATACCACGTGAAATAGTGTGCCGCTTCACCACGACGCAATCAGTATGTGCGTTTAGTTTGGTTGACGCAAACTTGCCGATGAAATTTGCATCCTGTAGTGAATTGCTACATGCAAATTCATATTTTGTAAAAATATGAAGCGACAATTTGTCGCCGTGAACTGAGGAATCAGTAGAAGCGTGCGAGGACCTGAAATATCGGGTCGGGTCGGGAATACGAAATTTCTTTGGGATCGGGACGGGTACTCGAAAATTTCGAGATTCTCGAATTTATCGGGATTCTCGAAAGAGTTGAGATTCGGGAAAGAATTGGTAACAAGAATAAATAATTCGTTAAAGCCCACGCCTTCAACTATATCGAAAGATAGCAGATCTAGAACCATCATTCGAGCAATTCCTTCTGTTATATCTTTTGGTTTAGCAATATTTTGCGTATCATTTTGCACATGCGACAAATTTTATATCGATTTAGTTTCTTTTCTAGTACATGTACTTATGTTTGGATGCATATGCTTCAAATGGCGTAATAAACCAGTAGTATTTGCATACTTACTTTTAAATTCATGGTGACGATGCGTGCATTCCGCCTTTGTATCATCTTTTTCTTGAAAATGTTGCCAAACAGAGCTTCTCTTTACCTTCTTCCTTTGCATGATATCTTCTCCACTACTTCCTGCTACCACAACTTTACCCTCACTATCACTCGACATTTTTTTTAAAAGATTTTTAATCTTTATTAAATTTACACAGATATTTTGAAATATACGTCTGATCTTCTCGAATGTCTCAGCGATACTGCTCAACAGCGTACATAATGTCCAAGTACTAAGCGCGCAGTCACACGTTCGTTTACATCAGGTCACAAGATTCTTAGAATCCGTGTTTCCAATAACTTTAGTGGCAGAAGAAATTGAACTGTGTATTTACATATTTTGTAGGCTGCTATACAGCATTATAGAGTAGTTCGAGAAACGGTAGCCGGGTTTTCGAAATTTTCGGGAATCTCGACTTTTTCGGGAAACCTGATTCCTTCGGGAAGCTCGAAATTTTCGGGAATCCGACTCGTCCCGGCCATCGGGTTCCCGATATTTTCGGATTTTCGCACACCCCTAAAATAACAGTATTTATTGTTGCCTAAGATTAATGGGGGCTATAAAACAAACTGTAAAATTGAAAAATATGAACTAAATAAAACATAAAAACTGTAAAACTATTGATTATTGCAATAGAAATAGCGTTTTTGGAAGTATTTACAAAAATTACCACCTATTGTGCATCGCTGACTTTACCTTTATCTGATGGTTGAGCGGCGAAAAAGGTCATTCTAAGTTGAACCTTCATCGTGTGTACATCGATTAAACATTCGAAGTGAATTTTTAAATAATATTTCTGAATATTCTAATTGTTTAAACATTATCTAATATTTCCAATAATTTATTTGCAAGAATTAAACAATAAATTCTCTTCTGTAATATTTCTAAGTATTATTTAAAATATTTAACTAATAATTTATAAGAATCTTGAACTTGAAGAATGTACTTAAGAGAAATGACGTTGACTTATTGAATGAAATAATTAATTTAACTGTTTAATCGTAATATAAAAATTGTGAAAATTATAAAATAGTGTCTAAAAATATTGCAGAAATAAAATAATTTGATTATTAAAAATTTAATTGTTTCAAATGAATTATTCAAATTGTAAAATAATGGCATTTCGATGATATTTTTGTATATTATTTAACAAATTAACTATTTATTTATAGCAATTTAATCAGTGATTGAATTTCCAAGCATTATTTCATAGTTTGAACAATTCATTTATAATAACTAAATTATATTATTTACAATAACGGAAAAGATAGTTACATAATACATATATTCCTTGCAATTTGAAACAATAAACGAGTGAAAATTTTTATGTTGCGCGATTACTCTGAAGCGACGATCACTGCTTAACTCGATTTTTGACTACATAACTTTTCTCTAGATAAATTTCTATTTAATATACATGAATGCAATTATAACTTAGAAATTAATATCATGAAAGTGTAAATTTAGTTCTAGATAAAAAGTTATAGATAAAAAAATTAATAAATTATTACATTTGACATTGTAACATATTTATGAAAGTGTAACCTTGCGATAGAAATCTAAAAACTATTGATTAGTACAATAGAAAAATTGTTTCGAAATGAACTAGAAAAAAAAAAAATGATCAACAGTTCCGGGTCACTGACGATCGAAACATTAGATTAACTTTCAGCTGTACGGAGACTCGTTACCAATTAAACTTCCGTCGTGTGCACATCGACTAAATTTTAGAAGTTTGAAAAAAATTATCAACTGTTCCTGATCACTGACGACTGAAACATAAGAATAACCTTGAGTGGTAATGAGGTTCATTATCAATCAAATCCTCCGTCGTGTCCGCATCGATCACATTTTAGAAGTTTGAAAAAAATTAGCAACTGTTCTCGATCATTGACGACCAAAATATACATACATTAACCTTGAGCGGTACGGAGACTCGTTATCAATCAAACTTCCGTCGTGATTACTTTTTGATTAGAAAAGACGGAATCAATTTGAGCAAGGATATGGGAAACTGAGCGTGAGATATTTAACAGAAATAGTGTAGAATGTGGGATATAGAATATTTGTGATATGAAATATGAAAAAATAAAATGTAACGATATGAAGTATGAAATGTAAAATGTGGAATACTGGATATGTGATACAAAATACGAAATGTGGGATACACAGAATATGGAACGTACATTATCGAGCATAGTGTACGAAATATGTATCAAATGTGGGATACACGATACGAATTACAGGATACTTACAGTTAACTTTCTAAAATTTACAAGAAAAAATATAATATACAAATGTTCATCTTCTAAAATCAACCGCGAAATTTACTACCGACGCAGGAGGAGGAAAAAGAGGAGGGGGGAAAGTAGAGATTCACGTGGATCGACAAAACGTGGGAGAACGTTCCGTGTCGCGTTGTTCTCGCGCGAGGCCGGCCTTAATTGAAAAAGCGTCGTCATTGCGGTCATTGTTCTCGTCACCGTCATCGTGCTCACGCGAACGGATCGACGTAACAGTGGCTTCCTCTCTGACTGTTCGCCACATACATATACACACACACACACACACATTGTTCGCGCGAGCATACGCTTCATTCTCTTCCGTTTCACGCTGGCTCCATTTAAACTTGGTAGCTTGTTAGGAAGTCACATCTTTCTTTTTTTCGTGATTTGTGGTCCAAGGATGTTTAGCGACAAAAAAGAAAAAAAGAGAAGCAGAAACGTAGATGGACGAAAAAAGTGTTTTTGAATCAGAAGTGAAAGATTGGAAGGAAAATTATTGTATCGTGAAGGCGGGAGATAAAATACAGGTGGTAGATTTTTTAGAAATCGAAAGTATAAGCATCAAGAGATACAATGTTTGAGTATTTTTTAATATCAGTGATAGAATTATTTTTGATTTAATTATTAGATTAAGAATTAAACAATTTTTAATAATTGATAATGTGGTTTGATGTGCAGGGTTTCCTCGTGTGAGAAAATACATAAAATATGACAAACTTTTTATATTCTTTGGAACGTAGAATAGTGCTCTACACTGTTTCAATTGTACCCATAAAAATATGGACATGCATAAATATTAATATATATATATATATATATATATATATATATATATATATATGTACAGCAGATGTTTAATGAAGAATTTGAGTATAAAAAAATCGAAAATTGGAAAGCATAGGGGAATTATTACATTTTCTATTGAAAAAATTTTTGCTTTTATAAATTAATTTGAAATAAACGAATTTCCCTTGTATGAAAGAGTAGTTTTATTATTAAAAAAAATGTAATTATTCGAACAGCGTGTACCACGATTCGTAACAAGGTTTCTACCATCGAAAAATATTTTTTGAAAAAGCTAAAGAATTAAATTCTTAATAATTACTTTTCAAAGATAATTGCGTACGGTCAGCGTAACAGAATATTTTTCAATCTTTCAATTTTTATTCTATTCTACAGCAATTGGGAAAGATGTGAGTGGATGTACAAAATAATAAAATATATGAAACTGGTATGAAAAATATAAAGTTTAATAATTTTAATAGTATTAAAATATTAATTTAAATAATAGAATTTAATGCTTTTGTAGTTGTTTTTCTTATTGATTTCTAGTCATTCTGATTTTTCATACAGAATTTCTAATAGGCAATAAATTCTTTGGACTCTTTCATAACTGATACCGATCGGTATCCTTTCGTGATCTGAATCTCTTTTAAAGTTACCCACGTAGTATACATTACACTTTTATGGCGCAGGGCTTATCTCAACGTTCAAAAAGTGAAGAGGAATAAAAATTCTGAAAATCTGTATATACATTAAGGGCGATACCAATAATAAATTTCTTTAAACTTTACAAAATCGTAATATTTAAGCAGAAGAATAAATAATGGCAAGAAAGATATTAAAGATATTAAACTTGGAATTCTTTTTCGTACATTAAAAAATGGAATTGAATTCTCGATGTGACACTTACGATATATATGATTCTCTCTTAACAATTGAGAAACTTTCTTAAAAAAAAAAAAAAGAAAAGATTGCTTGAGTATAATAATGTACACCGAATAGACAAGGACTAGATTTTTAGTCATTTTAAACACTCGAAGAAAAGGTTCTTCGATTATAATTATAATTATCAACTCAAATATCAATTGATCTATTATCAGAAAACTGAGACTTCGACGTAGATCCTTTTCCCAAATGTGACTGATTCGTCATTACAACTCACACAGTCTCCTTTCATTGTTTCATCATTTACAATTTCCCTTCCGACGCATCCTTTCTAATTAAAACTTGCCTCGGAAGATATTACGGTTAATCATTCCTCAATCACCGCGCGTGAAAAAAAAAACATCTCCTTCGTCAGAACGTTTTTCATACATGCCGGGTTACTTTCGATAACGTGTCCGTATTCGTCACATTACCACGGCGGAGAAAGTAGTTTGCGATGGCTGTTCGTTTTAACGAGCACGGTTAAGTGGATTGTAGTGGAAACGATTTCCGGGGCGAGCGCAAGCTGCGAGGAACTGCGGGGGAAGAAAGCAGAGAGAAATGAAGGCGTAGGTAAGAAATGGCCGGCGATTAGGACGAAAGATAATCCATAAATTATTGAAAAGAGCGAGGTCGTGCGAATTTCCCAGCCACCGTCCGCCATTACGCTCCGATTTCTCTCTCTCTCTATCTCTCTCTTTCTCTCTCTCTCTCTCTTCCGCGTCGGCGGACTGGAGGAAAGATCTCTTTCTTTTTCTTTTTTTTTTCAAGATACATTATGGGATTATTAGAGCGCCACGGCGAACTAATCCTTCCGGGGTGAAACGGCGATATTGTACTCCCGTGTCGTCGACGCTCGTTCTGGTGCCACAGGCTCGGTTTAATAAACTTTCCTGGACGCGCGTGCACTTTGCGAACACACCGCGGCTGTAATTTCTTTAAGGCGATGCCCATTACGCGGCCCCGGATTCCGTGCTCCGTAAGGGGACCGGTCTTTCTTTTCTTTTTTTCTTGTTCTCCTTTCCCTCCTTTCTTTTTCCTCGGTAATTATTCTGTGACACCGCGAGCGACCTGGACGGGAAGGTCGAAGAAATTCGATGGAAGACACCGGGGAACGCAAGAGGGCGCTGACCGGAAGCATTGTTTGGAGAACGATAACGACGCGCGCCGTTGTTTTGCGGTTTCAGAGAGCGACGGAATAATATTGAGACTGCGGGTAAGAAACGCGCGATAAATGACATATTTTTTTTTTACGAAGATTACGATCGGTTGTCAGTATTGTTTTCATTATTATCAGTAATGTTTTTTTTATTCAATTTCCAATTATCCCAAGTTTTATTTTCGATCAAAGTTGAAGACGTTTGATAGAAGCCGTGAAGAATACGACCTCTTCCACGCCGGAAATTATTTTGTGTTTTCATAAAACGATCAAATTACGTAAAAAACCTATTAAAAAACATTCGTTACGTTTCCGCGAAGGTAATTTTAAAATTTACGATCAATATATTGCCAATTACTATGATCACACTGCAATAATAACCGATGTTATTATTAAATCTATTTGAAGACCAACAGTCGGACAAAAATATAAGATTAGTCGTCTGTCTTTAATTATTTTTAATTATCTTATTTCGTCTTCATGTAAATATCGTGTCTAACGCGTAGAAACACGACAAAACGAAATATTCATCCAGACTGAGGAGATTCGACGAAGGACGTGGAGAAACGTAGGAAACTATTAGCCGGAAATGCACGCAACGAATAGCTTTGAGGTGTCGTGTTCCGACTCAAGGCTGTTCCAACAACAGACGTGTTACGATCTGTGGTAGGTTCTACGTTAGATTTCGTTTTCAAAGTATTTCGGTTGCATAGCTCACGTAACGAGTACTGTGGCTAGTAGCTGGAAAGTTACAAAGTGTTAGATTTCTCGTTTGTGTTACGTTAATTGTCTTATTGTTGGCTTACTCGTCGTACGATAGCTCATTGTCGTTTCGTTGACTCGGCAATTAAGTGAACGTTTCACAGTGTCATTATTCTGCGCAGTTATTGTTGCAACGTGCGACGCGTCTATAAAATTATTCAGAATCATCGTTATAAGTATTATCACGTAATGTTAATTTGAAGCTTGCGTGTAGCTGAAAGTGATCAGTGCTTTTTAAATTATTCTATTATAAAAGGCCGATCGAGAATAGCTAACAAATTATTATCAATACATAATTTAAACTGAAGATTTTAGTTTCACGCTACAATTTTTTGAAGCTTGGCCATTTTATTTGCAGTTTACTTGACACGTGATATTGATGCGAGCGTTAAAAATACAAGTTAAACATTTTATTTCGAATACTTAGAGTCGAGATAGCGGTAACTGATAAGGGACTTTAACTGCTGTGTTTTACAAAAATCGCTCTCTCTCTCTCTCTTTCTCTCTCTCTCTGTGTCTTTTAAGAAAATGCAACTAATATTCTCCAATGCGAGATGCACGAACGTCGTATGCGGCTATTTATTTGAAACAATAAATTCTAAAGTAACAATGGAATAAAATTTCGATTAATTTTCTTCAAAGACGCGCGTAGTTCGAACGTACGTAAAATTTGTTTTCATTTCGTGAATGGAGTAGAATATTTGTTTCTGCGACATTATTTTGCAATCCGGTTTGATTTATCGAATCGTTCGCCAGAGCATAACGTCAGAAATATGTGATTATCTACGATGGAATTAATAACGAGAACAATGTGTTACTCGTATTTATTATTTGCTTTCTATAATACTTTTTTATTACTTAATAAGAGAATTATTAATCACAAACTATTCAAATAAAATACATATTTAATAATTTGAAGTAGCAAATGTTTCGTATAATTCTCATTTTCGTCGTGGAATAAATTCTTAATAAACTTTCTTATCATTCTGTCCTCCGGCGCTCCAAAAAGCCGATTTCCTTCTCCGTGACCCCATACAAACGTCTGCAATATTTAAATCCAGCCTTTTGTTTCTCCATAGAAAATTCGAGAGAAAGTTGCGCAAGATGAATGAAACGCAAACGACAGACATATTTTACGACAAATGCGTGCGCGATAATTGTATACTTGTATGCAAATTAAATCACAAATGACCAGAAGAGTGAAAAAGAATAATTTTCATATTCGTAACACCGTTGAAGAACCGTTTTTCTTGACAAACGCGTTGCGTTACAACTGGTCGGCAAACTACGTTAAAAACGCGATTACACAACGCCGTGGATATCGTAGCCTGGCCGATCTTGACCGATTGAACCGACTAATTACCGCGACTCGTTTACATTAAAGAGAACGTAGCGTTGGACCGATCGATACACGCGCGATCCGAGAGAACGTTGAACAATCTACAGATAAATGCACGCGAGATAGATTGCTCTTTACGATTGTTGTAACATTTATTAAGACAACATTGATAAGTAATCGCACGCGAGCACCGGGGAGCTAATTAACAGACGATAATACGGTTAAATCGTGCACTCGTTCGTTTGTCATGGAAAAATATTAAACTAATTGTAAGAACTATAGAACTAGCTCAACTAGATTAACTGTAGAACTACCGACGACTAAAGTATAAAATTTGTAGCAAAGAAATTGAAGTGCATAGAACGGGAAGAAATTTTGTAATATATTATAATGAAGAACACAAGCTTCTATCTATATATTTTAGATACTAAAAACAAATCTCTAGAAATAGATTGTTATAAGATTTCTGTGGAAAATTATAAATTAGTCATTTTAACCCTAGTGTTAGGAACAAGTTCAATCGAACAGCAAGTTTTTGTGCGATCATTTTTATTATGATTATGAATTAAATTGTCTGAACTGATTGCATCTGTTATTTTTCGAAAGATAAAAGATTGCAAATATTTCTGAAGCATGTTGTTGCATCTAATATTTCTTTTTTCGAGAGACAGATATTGCAAAAATTCAGACACTATTGTCTTCCAATAGTTTTCTATAATTCTCTGTTCAACAGCATTGGAATATTCGATATTTTTCTACTTCCTAGAATAGTCGTTTCTATTTCGTAGAATAGTCGAAATGTTTTTGACGAAACTTGCCAGCAGAAAAAACGTTACAGCACTGCAAAAGTTACAGAATGGCCACATTCAGTTATTTATATCCAACTTCGTGGTTGATTGAACGTAGAACACGTTCATGCCCAAAAAGCATATTCAAAACATTCCGCTGTTGAATCTGATAAAGGCGGGTCAATAAGTGAATAGGGAGAGCAGCGTATTATCAGAGGGAACAGTTTGAAAGGTTTCCCGGGAACAAAGGAGTATCGCGTTACTATCGACGAATTTCTTTTCCAACGATAACGACTGACCGCCCTTTCATTATTGGAAATTAAACTGGAAATCGCTGCTGTGTGCCCGCTGTTTATTCTCGCTCCTATAGAAATTCAAAACAATTGAAATTCGTGCTCGGTTATGTTTGCATCTCGCGGTATATACATATACAAAGATTTATCAATTTATGTCGATCATCGGATCTCGTGTTTGATGTCCCTCGAACGATTTCGCCCTCGGTTTTCCAAAATAAACCAATTTCACTGCAATGTAGCCCAAATAAAACGATCCGTTTGATGCAACGAAATTATTCACTCGCAGATTTCGAAGAATTCTATTCACAAAAGAATTAATCGAAGTGAAATAGATACTATTTTAGTAGCCTACACATGTATTATACGAGTCTCTCAGAATTCAAATTCATCAACTCCACTTTTTTGTCAGTTTCCTAATTTCATTGCTCGAGTTGCAGTTTCATTTTATCAGTTTATTCAGCTTTCAAAAAGCAAATGTTATTTATCTTGGCATATAAGATGACATAAATAATGGTAACTAAGATATATTTAAGAAATTCAGAACATCACTCTTTTTGTCGGTTTTCAATTTACA
Source organism: Frieseomelitta varia (assembly GCF_011392965.1). Lineage (NCBI taxonomy): Eukaryota > Metazoa > Arthropoda > Insecta > Hymenoptera > Apidae > Frieseomelitta > Frieseomelitta varia. The sequence goes on along the minus strand of NW_025110311.1, from coordinate 125,585 downwards.
CGTTACGTTGATCAGAACAACAGAAATATTATTCAAAAAATTATAATTTAATTCCAATTTGTAATTTATAAAATTACAATTGTACAAAAATTTATTAACCTCCATCTGGAGCAGAATGAATTGAACGTAAGCTATATATTAATCATAACGAATGTTAGATACCTGAAATAGATCAAAATTGACGTTAACTGTCAATTAAACTATAGTATAAATGTTGGAAGATAACGACGTCGCGATAAAACTATCAACTAACGCAACGGAATTTTACCTAAGTATCTTGGAATCATAAAGAAAATATGGTAGACGTGTGTACACATGAACTGCATAGCTTAGATACGATAAGATATAAACAAAAAGAGGAGAGAAGGAAATGTTTGGTGTACTAACAATAAGATCATACAAAGGTTTCCTCGAATTCTCACCGAGTGTCAAGGCCTCGCTCGAACGGAAGTAGAACGTCTTGTTAACGCATAACGCAGTACCGGTAATGAACTCCCTCGTGAAATTTTCAATTCCCCCGGTCCTGAAGTTTATGATCTAGACGCAACGCGACGCCGGCGGTGCATTATGTTGCAAATAATGCGCCTTGGAAGTTTCTTTGTAATTTATCGTCCCTTTGTAACCACCGTCGTAATTCATCGTTCCTTTACGGGTGACATCGTTCCTTTGATGCATTAATTAGAAGCGAATAATTACCTGCGGGAACGTGCAATAACAAATATAGTCGGGAATTTTTATTTACGATATATATATCGTGTGTAACGTCACAGTGAAAAATTCGAATCGAAACTGATGACGCATGTGGCTCATTTTGCGTTGGTAAATTTAGTTGGAAAAGAGGAAATTTAAAAAAATAATAAAAATGATAGGCAACGAAACTCGCGTAAAAATTTTAGGGGCAACCTAATAGTACTCTTACGGAACATTTTAACCATCTATCGTTACCTTCGCGATAAGTTCCAAGTTCTAAATTCTAAAGGAATTTGAAACGCAAACGTCTTCAAAATATTTCCAATTCCATCATTAAAATCCTTTCATTTCTACAATTTTTTTCACGACTGAAATCGTCATGGGTTTGAAGATTCGCAGTCTCTCCTTTACAATAACCTCTTGAAACTTCTCTTGTGAAACTTTTCATTTCAATAAGAAAAATAAATAAATAAATAAATAAATAAATAAATAAAATGTGCCGTTGGTATTGAAGTAATCTAAGAAATAATCCATTACGAAAATATCACGCGCTCGAATGTTTAATCCAATATCACGAAATATTATCGACTAATCTATATATATATAGATGACGTTATAATCCATCACCAAACCGATCAAAATTCACCGCCACGTAACGAACCTCTGTCTCCGCGTCACTTATCCGCGATTGAATACACAGAATCCAATAAACAGGCGGCTGCATCCAGACCACGATCGCCGGTCGATGTTAATAGCAGCTGGTAGAATCGAGTTGTCCGCGCGAGGAAGCACCTCCGGAACGACGACGTCGAGAATGCAATAGGGTCTCAGGGTGGCCAAGAAACTGGCTTTTTCCTTTCGTTCGATCGAACGTCCGTGCCGGGAATCCGGCATTGCATTTCTGTCACGTTGATCGCCGGAGTCTCGCGTGTCCCGCCTGACAATGCCACGAAAGTATCGCACTGTCTGACCGTATATTGATAGAGATGGGATCGAGCACCTCGCAAGTGAATTCGAAGGCTTAGTCGTTGGATTCGAGCTCTTTTCAAGACTCAAGTTGCGCCGCAAGTTGCAGGTGTATTTGTCGAAAGACTTTTACTTTCGTGTGACTTACCCTCGAAAGCCATGAAATGAAATTTGAGAGCTCAAATTCGTAAGTATGCTCGCGGCAACGTGTTTCATTTGTGAACATTTTGGTGATTTGATAGCACGTTGTTTTATTTAATCTTTTTAGAATTTACGACAGCGCTTAGGCCTATTATGATTAATATTATATTAATATTATAACAAAGAATCTAATATGATAATTTCCATTCTCCTCTCTCTCTCTCTCTCTCTCTCTCTCTCTTTTATTCACCTTCTTTCTTTCGAGATTATTTTATCAAATATGTAAAATAAACTGGAACTGTCTGATGTAGCCATGATCTGATTCGAGGAGCCAGTAGCCGGCAACGGGATTAACATTATGTATGTATAATCAATAGGAGTTATATCAATAGGATTCTCATCTTAGGACTCTCATCTTACGACTCAGACTTACGATAATAATAACTGGTAACTCGTTATCGCATGATGATCGAACATCGATGAGTAAATTGTTCAAAGTTTAGAATTTAGAAGCAGAGGTGGCGAATTGGCGGCACGTGGCCCACGCCCCCACTTCTCTGATCGCTAGCGCTATCCCCTCCACTGCATCGAATACATATGAATCATTTCCTTTACTGTTAAAGTTAAAGAAAATAGTTTTTATGACCCGCTGCGACAGGACAGAACAAACCAACATTGGGAACTAATTTCTCAGGAAAGAAATTACCGAGGAGCAGAAGATAACGAGTCACTCAGTAAAAAAAAAAAATCGCGACAAATCCACCTCGAAATAAGATTGTCAGAATCCATCCCACTCCTGAACACTTGAGCATAGAAGAACGAGTGAACCAGCGAGCTACGCCAAAAAGAAATTTCCAACAAGTGCGTGTTCAACTCGATGCCATCCCTACGTGCAGACAAATAGAAGCCTGTTCGTTCGACCAGGAACGCTGGATACAATAGGAATTTATTAATGGCGAGCCGATGGCTGGCATACCGATTACGGTAGGGATGGACTGGTTGCGCGATTTTGTCGCGGTTCGGCGAGCACTTTTGTCTCGGCGCAAAATTCGCCGCTTTCACCAGCGGGAGCAACCTCGTCGTGGATCATTGCTCGCGAAACTGACACCGGGGGTGTCCGATTACGCGGGTACTCTTTCAACGAGTCGCTCGTTCGCTCGGCGAACCTAACAACGGCCGAGGGTTGGCTGTCGGAATAGTTTTTCCATTGAAATTGTAGAACTTTGTAGCCGCGCGTCGAGAGAGATCCGGAGCTGGGCGAGAACTCGGTGGCGAAAACGCGCGCTCCTGAAAACCGTTTATTGCTGGGGGTGAGAAGATAATACAACGCGGTGGATATGACATGGGGGTGGATATACGGGAGATGAGCTGGAAATGCTTGCAATCATATTGGCGGAATCCGGGCGGGAGATGGATACCGATTATATTAATGATACTGTGTATTTAGTAAATGTATTTGTAAACGGGAATTCTCAGCAATTTCACGAGAGAGAGAGGGGGGGGGGGGAAGGAAGGTGAAAGAGAAAGAGATAAGCGAATTGGTACATAGCAATTGATACATAAGTTCCAATGTAAATTTGACACTTTGATATGACACTTTGCGTCTTTGCGATAATTTTATGGAAATAAATCATTCGTACTTGTCCTCTCTTTTTTTGAAAATTGAATGTGGATCGTTTATTCAAATAAGGAAATTGAAAAGTTTTAAAAATGTCGAATTGACCAGTTTGGCTCATATGACATAGGATACAATATTGGGTGAAATTTGATACAATTTTTCAACGAGTAAATATCTCAATATTTGTAATTATTAAACACTAATAATCTTGAAAGCTTTAACTTCTTTGCCTAAGTATGAAATAATGATTGATGAACAACGTAATGAACGTAACGAATAGATGTCTTAATATTTGTAATCGGTAGCAGATCCATACTGATAATATTAAATTTTAGAAACTTTTTACCAATTAGCATTGATTGTTACAACCGTTTTCTTCTATTTGCTCTGATGTTGGTTGCTATTCAACACCATACGTGAATGCCTGTGTAATTTACACTCTTCCACGAGGATCGTGTCACGCGTCGTCGACGAAACGACGTTTTGTTGTCGAGACTCACGATACGAACTTTTTTCTGAGCAATGTTACACGAGATGTATGGACATATCGTCAAAGTGAGAGAAAAGAGTAATAGGGGAGGGTGTATTTTATCGTTTGGAAGCCTTATATATACCTTCTCCGTACACCCATTCCTGGAGTCAAACGATTCCAGGAATGGGTGTACGGAGAAAGGTCGGAGAACAGGAAGGGTCAGACGTGAGAAGTGAAAGGTACTGAAATCGAGACTTACTTAAGTTGCTGAAGTGTGAGTAAGAATACTCGCGAGGTGAAAAACGTGCAAGACGTTAACTTTATGATAGATTCAATACTATAGCAATTGGACTTTCCAATTATAATTAAATTCCATCTACTAATACAATATCAAAGCATGAAATTATCAATTAACAATTTTAGTATTGAATTGAGAATATGCAGATGCTTCTGATTGAAACTGAGACATAACTATATAATTTTCCATTTTCATTATATCGTATTACAATTTACAATAATATATTCGTTGTAATATAAATATAGATATCATAAGTACAGATTATGGTGTAATTACTTACGACGAACGTGAAATATTTAAGTAGAATAAGCGCTGAATTGTATCAGACGTATTCAAATTTAATTAACTGCAGCGTGAAAACTGCGTATATTCGTATTTTTGTCCTTTGATAAAGAATATAAAAATGCATTTCTTACTCATTTGTTATATCTTACATAACGATTTACATAACGTCCTCTTCGGACTGCTTGCTTCGATACATGAAATGAAACATGCATGTCCGATGTATATCTTGTACGTCTTCTGCCAATTATACTTTGCCCCATTTCTATGACTGGTCTGTGTTATTACTATGGTTTCTCGAGATCTACGCTTGCGAGCGTATCTACATCAAAAATATTATTTTGCAGGAACACGCGATGTGAACCCGACCGATTGAAATTTGTAGCTAAATGTGAAACTGCTATTTTATAATCTCATTTTCACCATTGTGGAAGTTAAACACGAATTATTTTATTATAATATAGACACGTTTCTTCAAATTCTTATCATAATAATTATAATAATTACAATATATAATTATAATGTTTATAATATATCATTATAATTATAATAATTACAGTCTATAAATTCTCATCACTGAAAGAAAATAAGATAAATACGCGAGAGATTGGAGAATGAAATAATTCCTGCAAAAGTTCAATTTACACCAGATTATCCACAAATCTTGACATTCATCCAAAGAGCCTAAAGTCCTCAGGAGCGCGGAATCACACTGTGGAGCATCGACGAAAATCAGTACCTCTGGGAACTGGCTCTTTCATTGCATCATCCGACTCCACGATCAGCAAGATACGAGTTACTAATCGGACTTACATTAATTCAACATCAAAGCGAGGTATTCGACGAACACACTGCCGAGAGGTCTCGCTGCAGGGACAAAGCGGGGGTGAAAGACTCGACAGACGAAGGGAGTGGTGCAAACAGACAGACAGACAGAGAGAGAGAGAGAGCCGCGATCTCGCAAAATGGCGAGCCGGAGGATAGCGTTACGTAAGAAGGTGAAATCCTTTGTAGCACTGTCGAAACCCGTAATGAACATGCAAGGGACACGGGGTTCGGTTACGGTACGAATGAAATTTCATCGGCTGCGATTTACCAAGGCCGCAAAGATGGCCACCCAGTGCCTTTGCTAATCCTGCAATTTCCGCAGCGGTGCAGGGTTAACGTGATTTTCGAACGGCGACCGCCGGAGGTGGATGTGGGCGGCGAAAGCGCGCGAACAGGCGTTCCATCGCCTGTTTGAAAATCGAGCGTGTTGCCGGTTGTTCCTTTGATTTCGCAATCCGAACAGCTCGTAGCCACGCGAGCGGATTTCAAATCACGAGGACGGTGTCGTGCGCCGCATTACTGCCCGCGACGGGGATCTATCTGCTTCTGAATTGGAATGCGTACCTGTGAAGATACCGAATGCCCGCCTGGATGACGGATTACGCGGGGAAATAGGGACTGGTTGGATGATAGATTAGGCGTTTGGCAAATGATATGTTATCGCGTTCATCGAAGGTTTGTACGACAGAATGAAATAAGATAACGTTGAATACGGTGGTTCTATGGTTTTGATGTGGAACTGTCTTGGAAATGTTGCAAGCATTTTTGGCCAAATTTTCCTTTTAACAAGTGTTGCGTAGAAGAGGTGCAACGAGAGATTTTACGATAGAAAGAAATAGCATAATGTTAAACTGGTGGTTTAACTAGTGTTAAACTAGTGGCTTTTTTGAGTTAAAAGTGTCTTGAAAATGTTCGAAGCATTTTTGGACAAATTTTTCTGACAAGTGTTTGTAGAGCGTCTTTGTATTTTTTTTTTTAGTGTGGCACACTGAGAAATTGTGCAATAGAATACAATAGGATAATGCATTTAAACTGGTGGTTCAATGGTGTTTTAAGTTAAAAATGTCTTGGAAATGTTGAAAGTATTTTCAAAGTATTGTTAAAGTGTGAAATTTCTTTTAACAAGTGTTTGTGCATTGAGAGATTGTGCGATAAAATGCAATAGGATAATGTTAAACTGGTGGTTTTTTGAGTCTGAAATGTCTCGGAGATGCTGGACTATTTGTGGAAGTTTTCTTGAACAAGTATTTTAACTGCAGAAATTTTAACAATATTTTTTATTATTACAGAGACTTTCATACACTGTTTTGCAAGATTTGAAGCAATCATGTATCTGATTTTAATTCTTCGTGTGTAAAATAATCGTTAAATGTTATTATGCATTAATTAGACTGTAAATTCTCAATAAAAAAATGACGAGAAGGCAATTTGGAAACAGGTTTGAAAACAGATCTTCTTACATGTGTATTTTATATATTGAACGTTCGAGCCGAAATTTACATGAGAGATTAATTAAAGCGCAAAATCATTTCCTATGCTAAATATATTGTATTAAGAACGCATGTTTTCAATCACTGAAATTTATGAAATCCCCTTCGTTATATTTCATTGTCAATTTTTGAATGTTTAGCAGCTACACCCTCGATGACATTCGTTCGACGCATCTCGGATCGAATTTTAACTGTTCGAAAGTTTTAATGGGTGATCGTGTAAACACGATCTCGAAATCAAATACTCGAACTCGGTTGTAATTACTGAAGTGTACTTTGCGGAATAAACTTGGTAGAGCCGTTGGTGAGCATCGATGAACTCCAACCGCGGGAATTTTACACGGCCAACAAGCTTCTAGCTAATTTCGTCCCCAAGAAAATTCGTTCGCTCGTCTGGCGATCGATTTCCAAGGAGTGGGATTAATAAAAATGATTTTTGCTCGTAAACGCAAAGATGTAAAATACTTTGTAATGTAAAATATATATTATATTTATATGAAAATTTAAATATTGAAATTTATTCAAATTGATAATATTTATGTAGAATAGAAACCAAGACAGAGACTTGCTTTACCTTTTAAATATCACAATAACTCCAATACTTACTCCATTTTGCATATTTCTAGTCTGTATATTTTCATGGATCTAAATTTCTCACAAATCTATAATTATAATTGACAATCTAAAAATATTTAAAAATTCCAGTCTTTATAAACATAGTATCAACGACTTGGCAGTAAAACTACTGGAATGGTTGGACAGATTGAACCGCAAATTTTCACAGAGATTTCTATGGAAGCTTAATTAATAATTCTTCATCGAACGTACGTACAAATGAAAAGTTCGCGTTCTTTTATTTACAAACATTTTCCAAGTCTGCAAATTTCATAACACGGACGCAGTTGCAGTTTTTGAAAAAAAAAAAAAAATCGCACGAAAGCCGCAATTTATTCCGAATTTAATTTACCGTGACCGCTCGCCCCGTCAAAAATTCAACCCCCATCCCCTGCAAGCTCCTCGTAATCGTTTCGCATCTCCCGTTTCAACCGTATCCTGTTACGTACGTACGTTCATACGAAACTTGCAGTTTGCAGCGTGCGTTTATCGTCCAGTTATTTCGCCTGTTAATTGTCGCGGGTAGCGAAGAAAAGTTAGAAACGCTGATGGCTCGACTGTTAGTGGCGCGTGTCGAGCTGCGGGGGTGCGCCCGCCCGCGTGTATAATTACTCGAGTCAATTCCCCGCAAGCTTGGCAAGCAACCGTGTCGACCGATCGTACGCGGCGTCATTAAAATTTCGCGAGCAACCCAACCGCGGTTAGAAACTGGCCGTATCTCCGGCAACGAGTTTCGAGGCAACGTCCTCCGCTCCGAATCAAAACTGGGTTATGTTATACATATGAATGAACCGGACCACTGTAGTTTACGCTACTTTCGCCCCGACGCGGACACCGAATCTTCGATCGGCGAGCTTTTTCCCCGATACCGCGAATTAACTGCGATCGTATCGCCTTACAGAACGTTCCTCTGATTGCGTGTACACACACGCTCTCTGTTCCCGCGCGCGTTCATCCTCGCGATAAATATGGAAATTTCATTTTCTTTAGTGCGAACGTGGCACAGAGACGCTTTCAGAGTCCCTTTCTTTCTCTCGTTTGAATATTTGATACCGAACGGGGAAGTTTGTTTCGAACGCGTTGAAAATAATGTTTGCACAATTGAAGGAAATTAAATATTGAACTTCATTCCGTGGGAATGAAATGCGGAACTTGATGTAAAAGCGTTGTTATTTTCTCCAATCTTTTTTTTTTTTTTTTTTTTGATTTTACGTGTTTCATAAATTTTGGCATTCGTGATTCGAGCAATAGACCGAGAATAATCCAGACAGCCTAAAAGAAAAAAAATTTCATGAAATACGGTCACGATCGTGAATTTCTCCCCTACTGTCTTTCTGCACGTGTAAATTTGTCTTAAAAGCTAACACACGAAAGTGAATAAAACGAACCAGTCTATCGAAATTTATTGCGTTTCCTCTTGCAAAGGTATGAGACATTGTATTAATTGATCACAAGTTATAAGGCAGGTGATTATTATTCAACATCGTTAAATTAAGAAGACTCAAATATTCGATAGAAGAATAAAACAGAAATTTTAAATAATACTCTAAAAAAAAAAACCACTTTGTTTCTTAAATATCTTTTTATTACCTTTGAACTTCTTACTGAACTTTATCACGTCTTACCACTCTGAATTCCACTTTAATTCATAGTATCTCATTGTCCAGAGATAATAATTAATTACTGAACACACAACTCTTCAAATCGTGTGTTTCGTGCACTAGTGCCATCACTTAAAACTGTAAATACTTGTAAATCGAGACGATAGCTCGATGAAAACGAAAATACAAAAGAAACGTGGAAACACAAAACGATTATCTAGCGAAGGATAGCCAAGCATCGTTCGCGAAAACGCCATCCAGACGGGATATAACAGAGCTTCGCTTCAATTAAAATCGTAGCTGATATTTGTCAGGGATTTCGGACGAATAAACATTCTGGATATATCGGGCGAGGTGGCTGCACTTGGTTCAATGGAAGGGTGGATAGGTCGACGGTGGCCAAGTGCACTTCCGATGCATCCCTTGCAGTTTGCTACAGACAGGTGACGATCCATTGTGCCGGTAAAATATTGACACTCGATATTTTCCTGCACTCAGCACCGGGGGAAAAACGTTTACACGTAAGCCCATCTTCGTGATGGAGGTCCGTGCTTTCCATCTCTCACTCTTCTCCTCACCCCCCTCCTCACAGCCGTCGCCTTCGTTGCTTTCGTCGATATTAATTTCCCCTCTTACCACCGTTTAGACGGCAAATGCGCGCGGCAATTGTTTTAATTTCTCCGCGAAGCCCGGCCCAGCGCCGTTTATTGTTGTCCACCGCGCTTTTAACCTGTCCCCCGGTTTATCGGCAAGCTGTCATCGAATTTTCTTACGAAAATTGTTGCTTCGCTCGGTACACGTTTAAAAGGTGTTAGACTTATCTCACCGATCGATCATCTTCGCCGACGTTATTTTGGTTGATACTGAATTTTTGTCAACCGAGTATTCATCCACCGACGATCGTATTATCACTGACTGAAACGTTCTCGTCGATCTTTGAAATTTCCGTCTTTGCGGAAGCATCAGCGCATAACTCGTGTATGTATAATGACAATTATTCGTGCTTACGTTTTTATTCAAATAGGGTTTAATTTGTGTACTTGTTTGTGTAAAGCGGTAAACAAAAATTAAAGTGGCATTAATTTATATAACTTTTGTTACGTAATTTACAATTTACGTTATTACTGTGTGTTATCTACTCCGTGCTAAACAAAATATATAATAAAAGTATAAAATAATTTGACAATAACTTATGGTTTGTCGTATTATTTGTATCTCTATTTCTTTTTGATATAAGAAAATGATTATCGACGATAATTGTACATGTATGTATATTGTCAGTGATTGAATTAAAATAATGAATAATATTAAAATTAGACTAAAATTTACAATTTCTGACACGAGGTGGAGGATACGATAAAAGAAAATTTCACCGAGCTTCAAATTTTCAATTCCTGTACGAGCGTAAAACAGTCAAAGTCGCGTACAAAAAATCATATATTCTGTATCATTACGATTCATTCATTCTGCACGTCGTAATGTCCATACTGTTATATCAACTATTCGTTACAAAGCATTGAAAGAAGAAGCATTGTTTTGAAACTTTGGATTAATTACATTCCATCAATTCTATCCAATTTCACTTTATTATATTATTCTTTATTTTATTACTAACACATAACACATCGAATGTTCTTTCGCAACATGCTGAGATATCCAATTTTGCTTTTAAATAATCTATCGAAGTGTCAATTGTAATCTTCAATCTCAATTACTTCAATTTTCATTCAACCATTTCTAGATCTTATCGTTGATGCTTATCGCTGTCAATAAGAAATCCCCGCTTGAAAGTGAATGCAACAGTAAAAAGATAAGGAATTAATGTGCCTCCGCACGTCCGACGCCAGAGTTCCCTTTCAGAAATTCGCGAATCAAGTATCGATCATTCTATTCATCATTGCCACCTGTGTGTGTGTGCACGTGCATGCTGTTACTCGTATCAATTACGTTGGAATTTGTTCCACTTTTTATTCGAAATATTGAACACGAAACGCTGGAATCGATATCACGTGTATCCTTGACTGCATTTCTCTCTCTCTCTCTCTTTTTCTCTCGGTTATAGCGAATGAATAGAAAAATGTATGTTGTAGAAATGATATGGTTCGTTCTTCGTCCTTTTTTTTTCCTCTTTTTTAAAAACACGTGATTCTCAGAGTAGTACGGCAATCATGGAACATAAAGCGTTAATTCTGAATAATTAATAGAGGGCGTGGCCTGTTTCCCATGGATTGTGAATCAAGGGCCCTTAATCTTTCCCACCGGTTGACCCAGATTAAACTCAAACCGCCGACGTCGATTCAATCGACGTCTAAATATACGTTTACAAATATTTGACGTCTGACCTCTGCCACTAACAACGTCGTACGCGCGTATTTTGTTGTTTGTCTGACTGTTGTTTAAAACATGTCGAGGAATTCACGAATGAAAATAATGTCATTGTCTATACTTTGTAATTACAATATTTATATTTCTGCATTTGCATCAACATCTCTCAGCTTATTTATGTATTTTGACCTATTTCGAAACATGTGACGAATGGATAACAATCGAACTCTCTTCGTCGTGTTCTTAAATTCTCGTTTCAAAAGTTTCTTGTCGATGATGCGTTTAATTTTTAAATTCGAGACAATCAAACCAAAAGTATCGCGATGACGAAGATTTTCGAAAACGGTCTTGGGGATGTTCATTAAAGTTGCAAGTAATTAACTTTGAACAATCGATCAAATTTTCTGTATGAATTTCCCACCTAAGAAAGCAACTGACTGTTTCTAAATTTCACTATCCATTTACCTGTCCAATTCCAAGAGAATGCAACTGAACGTCGTAAACACAGTTAAAAAATAAAATTCAATACAGAAATAATATTCAGGGTAATAATGTTCACCAGCTTTCCAATTTTAGTGGCTCGATCGATGCAACTCCCAAACAGTTCGAACGAACTGTCTCAACCCCTCGAATTTCACGTTTCATCGAATAAATTCTTCGAGATGAATATTCTCCAGAGTAGGTAGCATGTACTATATATCCGATCGTTCGACTTACCGTTTTGTTTCCCAGATTCTTCACGCGGCAGTTCAGGTACGTGGTTTTCCCGAGTATGGTGGTCACGTTCTTCGAGTTCGATATGTCGAAGTACGGACCGGTTTGTGTACTGCTGTCATCCAGGCTGTTCTGATGAACGTTGCTGCTCTTCCCGCTACTCCCCTGCAGCATGCTGTAGCAGTGCGCCCCTGCAAATCAATGCAACCAACGATTAAATCCAAAAGCTTGCCGAAAGATGGGCAACTTGCTTGTTTTCGCTTTCCCGACTAGGTCCAGCGAAAAAGCACCGAAAGCTTTGTTCGTTAACGTTCCCGTATAAATGGAAAGATCCATCGTGGAGACCATTCCATCGTTGTTTATACGGATAGGAAAACGAAGGCATCGCGCCGCGAAAACGGATTACGAGTACAGCCCAATTATAATCCTCGACTACACGCGATTCACCGTGTAAACAAATTGAAAGAAAGGGCTGGAAGCTTTAATTGTACTTGTTGTTCGATGAAATTTGCAATCTGGGTTCTTTTGTCGTTGTATTTATTTATTGATGAGTAACTGTTGAACAATCATTGCAGATTCGCAGGTATTATCGTTACAACGATCGGTGACGTTACTATAGCAAACAAATTGAAAGAAAGGGTTGGAAGCTTTAATTGTACTTATTGTTCGATGGAATTTACAATCTGGGTTCTTTTGTCGTTGTATTTATTTATTGATGAGTAAGTATTTGTTGAACAATCATTGCAGATTCGCAGGTATTATCGTTACAACGATTGGTGATGTTACTATAGCAAACAAATTGAAAGCTTTAATTGTACTTGTTGTTCGAACAGAATTTACAATCTGGGTTCTTTTGTCGTTGTATTTATTTATTAATGAGTAATTATTTATTAAACAATTATTGTAGATTCGCAGGTATTATCGTTACAACGATTGGTGACGTTACTATACCAAATAAATTGAAAGAAAGGGCTGGAAGATCCAATTGTATTTGTTATTCGATGGAATTTGCAATCTGGGTTCTTTTGTCGTTGTATTTATTTATTGATGAGTAACTATTTATTGAACAATCATTGCAGATTCGCAGGTATTATCGTTACAACGATTGGTGACGTTACTATAGCAAACAAATTGAAAGAAAGGGTTGGAAGCTTTAATTGTACTTGTTGTTCGATGGAATTTACAATCTGGATTCTTTTGTCGTTGTATTTATTTATTGATGAGTAATTATTTGTAACAATTATTAGTAGATTCGCGGATACTAACATTGTAAAGATTGATTACTACTATAGTAAATTGAAGGAAAAAAAAAAATTGGTTACTTGTTGTTGGAATGGAATTAAGAAATCTGAATTTTCTTTTATCTGTGTATTTTTTTTCAATGAATAATTATTTATTAGACGATTATTATAGATTCGCGTGTATTAATATAATAACGATTGGTGACGCCAAATTTTCTCTCATTTTTTAAATAAATTCGTAATTAATGGTCATTTATTTATAGTAGTAAAAATCAGATTTTGTTTATTTAGTATTTGTTTCTACTTTTTTTGTTTTTTACAGATTCATAGCTAATAATCATTTCTTTATACATATAGTAAAAATAAGATTTTGTCTATTTAGTGTTTCTACTTTTCTTCTTTCTTCGCAGATTTATAGTGAATGATCATTTCCCTATACGATAAATTTCTAACTTGTGAAAATTAATATTGAAACTAATCGTACAACTCTGATCGACCGTGCAGTCTCCGAAGAGTCAAAAAAAAGTCTTGCTAAAGTGTCCCTAAAGTTTAGAGAGTTTTAACGTTGAATGTTCCCTGGGGTCAAAAGGACCCCAAAGACGTGGAGGATAAAATTGAAAGTACACAAACGCCAAAGGCTTCCCAAGTATCAAAGGGATTTCGTATGATTTCAGGGATGATTGTAGGGTCAAATCGTTCGAGGCAAAAAATAACAAATATCGTAAATTTATTTTTTTGAAGTTGACTTCTCGTTTTTACTAATATCACTTATCACTTCGTCGTTGAAAAATCTATGAAATAAATAATTTCTCAATGCTAAATAATTGATATCCCCAATATTTAAGGAATTAACAATTTCAGTAATGAAATGAACTAATCTTTCTTTAACAAGTGAAAAATCAACTAGTCACCAATAATAAGTAGTCAAATTTATAAACTTACACGTACAATTAAATATAAATATAAAAATATAAAAGAAGAACGAAGCAGTTGTGTACACAATTCTTAATAACTGGAACAAACTTTTTGTATAAAACCCATTATAAAATATATAAAGTCACAGTAAGAATCCGCAGTTTGCTAACGCTAGAATTACCGACGACTACAACACAAAATTTTCCATCCAGAGACGTTAAAAGTAAAAGAAAGAGACACAAGATTTTTACAACGCAATAGGGCAACACAAGCTTTTATTTATGTATTTTACAAAGAATCAAAATTCAAATCTCCAAAAATATTGTCCGTTTTATATCTGTGAAATATCCAACAAAAATATTCAAATGGTCATTTTGAGCATTTTGGTAGTGCAGGATAGTATTGTACATACGCCAATAACGTACAATGATAATTCGCAATTAATCGAGGTCCTAACAAGCTGCGACGTCACAAGTTCCATATCAGTCACGTGCTTTTTCGGCTCGCGCGTTCGATTAAAACGTCAGTCAGACGGCAGCCGCAGTTCAGGTGATAAATGTTCATGTTTTTATCTGTATGTGGCACGACGTAGTTCGCGGCGTGAACTTCCCGGAGCGAATCTGTTCAAACTCTGATAGTTGCACGGGCTGACAAAGCCCTTTGCTCGGCTGATACTTGCCACAATCGTTCGCGTCGGCTATTGTCTCGCTCGCCTCGCTTGGGAACCGAGATGGCGACGTCGCGACGCGATTCGACTGCTCTGTTTATCGAGCCGGTTCGCCGATGAATTTCTTAACGTACACCGATGGAAAGATAAATTGTACCGATAACAGAGACGACTCGCACGTTATTGGATCGCGCGAACGTCAGAGCGAATTTCACCGTTGATACGGTGGTTGTTTTCCCATCGGCCGCGTGCTCTAGACAAGCAGCTGACAGCGTCATAAACGGGAGAACGTTCTCAAAATTTATGGAGCTTCTTTGGCGCTTAGCGCGTGTATTCGAATTTGTTTCTTTTGAATTTTCTCGGATGAAAACAGTACAATATTTGCTCTCGATTTCTATTGTTGCTTCATAGCTCTTCTACAGAATTCTTTTTACTACTGATGGGGGTTTTAAATTAACTCGTTTTGGTATAGAGGTCTAATTGTAATAGTTTCTTTTTTTGGTGGTATTAATTTTGTTAATTGTTAAAAAAATAAGTTTGTCAAAGTGAAATTAATAATATAGTAATACTGTAATGTTACATAAACTTTAATAATTAATAGTTAACTGACGTGATTATCGTATTTCAGATGTTTCGCTCTTGAAAGTAACATCGATAAAATTATTATCTCAAACAGAGATGCGAATTAGAATAATGAATGAAACGAAAAATGAATTTAAATCAACAGATAAGATTGAGAGGCACAACGTATCATGCATTTCCTACATCATATTAATATTATTTATAGTAACAGTAATAATAATATCAACGTATACTATTATATAACAGTGATATTATCATTATATTTATGCAAACTAACTAAATAAATTTGTTCGTTATTTACTTAACCTCTCTCAATTGCGTGCGGCGAAAATAAAATTGAAACAGCAATCGTACAGTCATTTATTTCCCCTTGGCGATTTTTAATCTGGAAACGTCAGTGAAAGATTTCTGGTAAAACGGTCTGTAAGTGTTTCCGAGCGTCGGCCAGGGGGATGCAGTTTCAAACTCTTCGCCACTTTTCGGCAAAGTTGCAGAGCAAACTTCCGGAATGAACTTTAATGCAGTGTACCAAACTTCTTCGACAGGAAAAAGAGAACCATTGATTTCACCGTTGTCCCGAACAATTACCGAACTTCTTTATTATTTTAACGCGAGGCATCTTTCTCGACGATCGCTGCTCAATTCACTCGAGAACGCTTGTATTTGCTCGCGATAGACTTTTGCACCTGGTAAGTCACAAAGTTACTCGCGCAATTTAACTAATTTTAGATGTAACGGAAAAGAATGATTGAAAATGTAGTGAGCAGTATCTTTTTCGTAAGGTGCTTCGTTTTCGAGAAGATCGAGTTTGAATAAATAATCAAGTACACGTGCACCAAGGCTTTAATGAGAACATTTTATTCTTCCCTTTCGACTTGTTTCTTTTTTCATATAACAACACATCGGAAAAATAGTTAATTTTTATTATACTGTGAAAGAAACTTGAAATATTATGATGCGCAATTAATTACGATAATTTACAATTAATATTTGAGATTAATAACAATAAAGTTAATATTAAATTTGGTACATATTTTTTGTTCCAAAAACAAAATGAAATAATAGAGATACTAAAAAAAAAAAAATCCTTCTCACTGCTTCACTATAGCAAAAGATCTTATTTTCTCTGTTGTGCAAATAAATTTACGATTGGTCGTAAGTATCGGTCGCATATTCTACTTCAAACTGTAAATTGAAACAAGTTTAACATGTTTAACTTTCTCAAAAGTAGCAATTATCTCGTCTGTTTGTTTGTTATTTCACTTGTCAAGCTGTTTGCGTGGTATATGATATATTCAGGAACGCACGGAATAATTGAAATTTTGATGAAAGTTGTCTGACTGAACCAACAATTAACTAGACTAACCAATGAACACGCTGTGCACAAGGTATTCTAATTTATTTACTTCGAGAATTTATCAACAAGATTACGCAGATGGAAAGACGGATGTTGCGTTGCTTCGAGATGAAAAGGCGTAATTTCCGGTAAGTGGCTATTGCCCCGGTTTCGTAAGAGCAACGCGAAAACAAAGAAATTAATTTACTCGTAGAATTGTTCGGATGTAGGACGCGGTAATGAAAGGTGCAATCCAAATGACACTTCTCACATTACGACCGTACCACGGATATTTGAACACTGTTGTTTTTCGCTGCGAAAACGTTCGCTTTATTAATTATATTTGCGTTCTTTAACGCGCTCGTCGCAGCTACGCTTTTAACAGTGAATTATATTAATTAAGCGCAGTTGTGCGTACAAGCAACGAGCACAGAATTACGGCGAGTAGAGAATAGTCGAACGCGTGAAATAATTATTAGAAGCAACTCTTGATGATACTGTCAACAGACTGGAGTGTAAAGTATTTCTTTTTTCTTTTTTTTTTCTTAATACTAAAACGTAGAATTGACTAAATTAATAATTTTGTTCTGATGGTTCTTTTTCATTTTAATTATAATATTTTTCGATTGGTGGATTCAAATTGAATTAAATGGTCCGATTAAATGGTTATTTCATATCGGACGAAAAGAAAAACGCAAGAAGTAGACTTGAATCTGCTATCGACAGTAAGTAATATTATCTATCAATTATCAAATTTTAAAAAGTAGAATATTAGTCGAGGACGATATTAACTCTCAATATATAAATACTCTCAACTGACACTTCAAGTCTTTTATTTCTTGTCATCGTATTGTACTATTGTTTTGTTAAACATGACTACAATACTTTCTTTCCCAATTAGATCTGGAATTATTCGGTTAAAAATTACTTCTCATTGACTGCAATTATTTTTGGTATTTCTTTGGTATTGAACGTAAACTATACAATATTTTTATGATATAACGTTATATTAACATTTTATTAATGAAAGTAAGAAATAAAAAATTATTATAACATTTTATTAATACAAGTAAGAAAGAAAAAACTTAGACAGAAATTTAGTTTGTCTATTAAATTTTGCAATGCAGATATATGATACTTGAAACAATTGATATACATATTTCTTGTCTATTTCTCTATCTCCAAATTTTCTACAATGTACGAAAATCCGCAGTTTAGTACCTATATTCAAAACTAACAATTGTTTCTATCCTTATGTTCAAACTGGTAATTAATTCTCATAATTAGATGTTTATATGTTTTTATATCTTTGTGAACCTCATTTATTAAACACTACTTCGAATATTTCGTATGTTTTTTCTACAATAATGTGTACTGAGTCTAATCTTACAATAAACAATAAAACTAATTACTCCACTATTTTAAAGTACAAGATTGAACATTTCTAATCCAAATAATCCAAATAACATTACCTACACGAATTAAACAATTTCGTTTGAAAATCAATGATTTTCAATCGTCTAATCATCCATCACAATGTAACCAGGAACGTAATTACATTAGAAACTGATTCACAGAACTTACAACTTACGCGCGCGATACTATTCTACCAACAAGTATTGCATAGTACTAATCGTTAGAGAGTAAATTAAGTGATGCTAATCGTCAGAGACAGAAGTGGACTGTCTTCTCGCAGATCGTGCGTAGAATCGCCGGGAGGATGAAACAGACGGACGTAATTGGCTTGTTATCACTTTGGCAGGCGTTCTAACCGCACGATTCGTTTCCTACGGATTTCGCCGCTAATTACACGGCGCACTGCCGAGAACAGGCGAGCACATAATCGAATTTCGCTGCTCTTAATTGCGACACGATTACGCGAGGCGGACGGCACCGCGTAAATATTGAATTTAGCCTCGCCTAATCTTCTTCACCTCGACAGTGATTTCTTTTCCGCGTTCGTTGATGCCAGTTAGAACCAACCGCTGCACAAACAAGACACGAGCGAAGCATTTCCGTTATTTTCAGTTCGTCGTTGGAGATAATTCGTCTGTCTGGTATGGCGAGGATTATGGTACATGATATATGGTTGTAAATCAGATATATCAATGTTTGTTCGAAGATCGAGGACGACAACTGCGACTGCTTGATGTTTTAAGTTTAATTGAAATTTGTTCTCCGAAGTATACACTGTTTTTTTATCTCTCACGTTGCGTTACATAGTATCGTTTTGTCGGTGTTGTTTCAATTATTTGCGCATCGTTCTTTAAATAACAAAGTAGTATACGTATGGTATAGATTAAATTTCGCTACGCGCTACATACATACTGTTTCGATGGACACGAAGAATTTTTAATGTCAAAACGCTAAATTGCAAATACATCGGACGTCAAACATTGATAAATAAATTTTTCTTTTAATTCGAAAATGCGCAACATTAAACTTTCAGGGGCTTCGCGTCGTTCATATTTCAAATGCCACGCCGATGAAATTTAAATATTTCAATATCTCCGTAGCTTTCAAATTGTCGAGTGTAAATACAGAAATAAATATAACACTGCTGCGAAAAAGTCAATCGAAAAGTATAATTTGTCACCAATAGTTTGAATTTAATGGAGAAAAATTTAACACTACTCCTCTGACAAGGACAAGAGAAATGATAGACAAAGAGAAGAGGTGGATTTTTAGTTTCGCAAATATAGCGCGCTACAGAGTCAATCCAAAAATTTGATGTTACTCTTATGAAGGAGAAGAAAAAGAAACAACGTGCATTTTTGATCTTGTATATAACACACTGCAAAATTATAAAAAATATAATGATTTTTCTCGAATTTGTAATAATGCAAATTAATAAAGAGAAATTGGATAGATATCATTTTGTTGAGGGAGAACAAAAATAGAAGAAGAAAACTCTCTTAAAAAGGGAAAGAAAGAAAATAAAAGAAAATGATTTCCTCAAACATAATTGTGACAGTAGACACTGCAAAGTCAGTCGAAAGATATAATAATTATTTTCGAATTTTCGAAATAACATTGATAAAGGAAAGTTGAATATCTCTTTGTTGACAAAGAAGAAAAAAAAAGCTCTTTTAAAAAGAAAAGATAGGAAATGAAAAAAATGCTACATTCTTCGGTTCATAAATATAATATCTACTACAAAAATCAATCGACAAATATAATAATGATTTTCAAATTTACAGTACAAGTTAATAAAAAAAAAAAAAAAAATTGAATATCACTTTGTTGAGGAAGAAGAGGGAGAAAAATGGAAGAAAAAGGCTCTTTCCAAAAGAAAAAGAAAAGGGGCGAATTGTTGACACACGATGGCGCATTAAAAACAGTTGAGAGTGGCGAGCAACCCTTCAGGCGTTCCGTTGGAAGAATGACGATCTTTTAAGAGCGGAGGAAGTTTTCGATTTCGCGCGGCTCTTTATGCACGACGACTTTCTTCGCGGCTAACGTTCGCGAAGGAAGTTGAATTGCTTCGAGAGAGGCGTATTCGACGTTTCCTGTGACTTCTCGTCTTTTTAATAACGACGCCATTCTTGACGAACCCTCGTATAGCGGCATTGTACGAAACTTCGGGCTTCGTTCTAAAAGTAATACGATTTCGAGATACGTGCTCGATACGGGCTGCATACAAACAAGATCGGGCCGATTTCTTTTCATTGATCCTGGGCAACTGACAAAATGCGATGGAACTTTTGAAACAGTGCTTTCGAAATACGTACGGAAGTTAATGAAATTTGTAACTCTCTCTCTCTCTCTCTCTCTCTCTTTCTCATTGTGTCTTTAAAGGGAAGAACAGTAATTGGTGTTTTTCCCAACAGTAGTTTGAAATTAAATATTTGCTTGGATGTTACATCGAAGCATGGAAACTCAATCTGAAGAACCGTGATTGTTCTGAATTCCTTTTAATTTAATATTTTTACTATTTTATCCGAATACTTCGATCATTTTCCTGAATTTTCTAGTTGACTGCGAATTCTCGACATCTTGTAATTAATTGTAGTTAAGCTAATAATAGCAGAATTTGTGCGTTTAAGAATATTTCGATTCTCGACAAAGCAAAACGTTGAACGACATTGTCAATAATAGTTACGATAAAACTTTCATACGCAATTTTTAGCAGTTATTCAAAATTATAAAACTGGTTTGGTTGAACTGTTATTATAGATCCTTTACACTGTGCTCCGTCGCTCGATCAGATTCACTTACTCGAACAACTCGAACAAAGTTTCGCGCATTCGTCGCGAGCGTTAGCTATTACAACTTTCACGGCACAGCCATAGAGAGATAAGATACGCAAAACGGCCCATCAAAAATAATTATATGCCCTGTCGTTAGAGATACGGACTGACATTGAGGTGGAAAGTCGAGACGTTCCATAGATAAATGACGTGTAAAGATAATTCCGCCGAAAAAGCGATTTTCCCAAACGATCAAGGCATTTCCATCGTGCCACTCGGGGTCACGGTAATAAGAATCTTCCACTTTTATCAATCGATAAAAGTTTTTGAACCGAGTCTAGCCAAAAACTCGTTTCATTTATCAAACGAATTTATTTTTATCATTAAACGAACATTCTTCGAAATCAAAAAAAAAAAAAAAAGAACACACAATTAACCAACAAGGAATCAATTGTAATTACAAAATAAAGAAAATTGCAATTATAAACTTCCGAACGATTGACAAGTTTCGTTTGAATTCCTGTTTCGTTTTAATTTTTATTTCACGTGTACTGGCTGCTTCTTCGTTCTCCATATTGAAATTACGAGCTAGTCGTGTGAAACTCGAAGGTAAAAGTACGCGAGCGAATTTCTTCATTGAACTCTTTCCTAAAGTGTTATTTCCGGCGACGAGGTGTTCGCGTTGAAACGAATGGCGCACGAATGATCGAAGCTGGAATGGCCAACTGGACCGGTTGACGGATGGCCACAATGGGCTGGGATTAATTTAATTATGGATCAGCTCTATTGAAAGCGTTCCATTGCTATGTAACCAGCCTTTTATCCGTGGTAAGCTTGCCCGACCTTTTCCCACTGATCGACTGGAACGCTTTTGTCCTTCGTCGCGGTGATTCCTTTGACACACATACACATACACACGCATGCACACACACGCCGTCCCGGAGAAACGAAATTATAATTCAAAGATCAGAGACAAAGGAGAATAAAAGCGCCTCGTTCGAATAGATCCCGCGCAAATGGGGGAACGTGTGTTTCACGTATGAAACGAGAGATATGAATATGAAATATTTCCGAGAACTCGAGAAATCTGTGAAACGTTTTACCGATACCGTAATTTTAATAGTAATTCAACATTTTGCAATGTTACAGTTTTTTTCAAGTCGGATAAGATTTTGAGAAGCGACATACTAGATATATATTAATATTCTAGATGAGATTTTAGGAAGTATGATACTGGATATATTAATATTCTATATTAATACTGATAATTTCTATTAATATATATATATTTTTTTTTTTAATTGTGAAACATATTAATTTATAGTACATTCTTCTTTCATGTTTCTAAGTAAGATTCTTAAAAGATGGTACGTGTGATAACATTAATATTGTATGTATTTGCAGTGAATTTTATTAATTATTGCATTTTGTTACGAACGAGGCAAGGAAAATATTGATTTTGTTAAATCAATATTTTGTAAAATAAAGTGTTAAAAAAGTGAAATGTGTAGCATCAAACCTATCGGTACACGTACTACAGTTCTTTCTTTTCGCAATGATTTATTTATTCATTTATTTTCAAATAAATGGAAGAAGAATAAGTGGAACAATTTAAGAATTTATGAGACAAATGAAACACGTACAAATGGCAAGTTCTGGAATCTGGGCTTGTCAACTACCAAAATTCCACAAATTCTCCAAATATCATTTTCCTCGATTTCGAAAGCCAAGAGAGACCGGCGTTCTTTAAACGGGCGAAACAATTTGCTAAACAGCGAAGGTTACTTCGACGATCTTACGAGCAAATAAATTGACAATACGCTCGAGTAGAGGAGGTACACAGACCAAATTCCCAAGGAGCTGAAAAGTCGTGAAAGTCCAACTTCCAAACGTGAACAATCGGGACGTAAAACTCGTTTCCTCGGGCAGCGTTTTGTCGCCTTGCGAACAATCGACATGTACTTTTTCTTGAGCGGTACTCGTTTGTTGCTTTGAACAGAAATTCGCTCGTATGACTCGTATAGCTCGTCAGAATGATATAAATTTAATCATTGGATTAAACTCATCGCTAGGATAACGTTGTTTTCAGGGCAGCTCAATTAACCAATTCGTAAATAATCGTATTTATCAATGATTTTCAGAAAATTTCAAATTTAATTTGGACTTTCTTCGTTAATCCCTTTCTATTTTATTTCGATCATAAGGGTATATATACAAGTACATGTCGTACATAAAAGAGTTGCTCAATTCACACTTCGATTATTTAAGCCAACACACTTGTTATTAGAATATTTTCCACTAAAAAAATTCCATATTTCCTACTGTCACGAAACGAAATATACGACGTCAATGCCACCAGTTCTCCAGAATTCGTTGTTCACGACTTGGCTGTTACCATTTTGTACCAACCCAGCGAGTATACAAAGTGAGTTGCAGAGCATGGCGAGTCGGAGGACTTAAAAATCCCGCGCTTCGGGGCCATCGTACGTTGGCACGCAACAGATTCCTCCTCTTAATTCTCTCATTTCACGGGTCGCGGTTTGAAGCCAGCTCGTAAAACATTCGCCTCGTCCAAAGAGAGAGAGAGAGAGAGAAAGAAATGGAGACGTGGTGTGAGACGAAGAGGCGAGTGAAAGTAAGAAAGAAAAAGAAAAAGAAAGAGAGAGAGAGAGAGAGAGAGGGTGAGGGTGAGCAGGATGAGCTCTCGCAGGAGGATCTTTCAATCTAGCCACGGTGGTCGAAGAAAGAGCAGGAAGCCGGTTGCCGGAGCAGCGGCCCCGGGTCTGCTTTAAAATTCAAATTCACAACTTTTGCTTAAACGTCCCTTAGATAACCGAGATAGCTGACTCGCCTTCGGAACACTCTCTGCCCCTGAAACCACCCCTGCTTTCCACCCTGCGGCTGAATCTCGTCAGACGCGTAGAAAAACGATCCCCCGCAGTTTCTATGAGGGGCAGGGAAAACCCGTTGGAAGAAGAATGTGTGTACGTCAATTCTACCGTGTGTGTGTGTGTGTGTGTGTACGCGCGTGTATTTTATTCGTCCATGTGCGTGCAGAAGTTCGGACCGCCGGCGCAATCTCCGATAAGTAAGTAAATTGGTCTGGATATTAGGAGTCTCCGGCTGCGCGGCTGTGCAATTCGAACGAAGGGGGTGAAGAGGTCGGGAGGTTGCGTTACAGGACGCGAGGCAACGGCGAATCCGAGTTTCCCCTTCGTTATTGGCGAACTCAAGATTGCCGGCCATACTAACGAGGGACATCGATTACCGGCAAGAAAACGAGCATGTGTATCGGGACAGGGAACGCAGAAACGGGTCGGTTCCGTGGTACGTAATTCGTGTACTCGAGTGTGAACGTGGTTCGCTGGTCTGGTGACCAATTTTCAGGATACGTTCCTCGTGAATATATACACGTAGGTACATGCATCTGTGGTTACGTTGCTTGCAAATTGAAAATTGAAGACGGGACATCGTGTGCGACGCATATTACTCGCGCGTACGATTAATTTGCCGTTTTAAGTAATAATTCTTTTTATTTGAACTTGACTCTGCATTTACTTGCTAATAATAATAATAATAGAAGATAATAGAATTAAAATTATATAAATATATAAAATTCGCGTGTTCAGCGTGTAAACGTATAGCGATTAAAAGAAAATAGTGTTTATCTTCATCTTATAATCACCATTGAACAAAATTCTTATTTTTAACTTTAAATGAACAACCTTTTTATATCAAAATTCCTACATATATATATATTGGTCGGTGTTTTAGATAATTTTAAATTCAAGAAATTACATTCCTTTAAATTCCGTTATTATCGAGAAGTAAAAAAAAGGAAAAAAGAATAATAGCATAGTCTCGTTGCTCGATATGAATATCAGAGATCACGATTATGGTCGAACGAGAGAAATTTAAAGATGCTGTTCCGATGATTTCCTCGAACGTCACGTTAAAATGAATAGGATTAAACCGTGTCGCCCTAACTTTCCTGGCAATTCATTTCAATGATACTGTTCCGAAAAGTAATTTATCGCGAACGGCTATCAAACTTTGAATATATGTGAACAAAGGTATTACAGTCTACTGTGCTGCAAGTTAAGGACACGTGCAACGTTTCGCCTCTGTGTACGCAAACTGCATGTATAAACTGTGCGCCAGAGTTACGTCAATAACAAAATTCAGAAACAGTATTATTTTAACAAAATCCGAATAATCTTTCTTCTTCTTCTAACAAGTGAAATAAAAACGAAGGATAAGAAAAGAAATGATAATAATAACAATAAATATTTGTATAAACGTCATATCAAAAAATTATAAAATTAGAAGTTATTATAACGAACAGTTGAAACTATCAATCAATAACAATTAACAAGTAAAATCACGTCTTTCAGTCCTTTGAATCTCAAGATTCAAAACAAGATTATTTTAACAAAATCAAAAGAAGTTTCCTTCTTTTTAACAGGTAGGATAAAGGTAAAAATAAAATTCTAAATATTCATAGAAACATATCCACGAACCATCACATATTATCACGAACGGTAAAAACTGTTTGCCAATCAACAAAAAAATAAAAATATAAAAAGGAAAATAATAATTCTAAATATTCGTACGAGCATACCCACGCTATTACATATTATTACGAATCTATCAATCAACGACAAGCCAATAAAATTGTATTTTCCAATCATCTTTCTCTCGGAAGGAAAAATGCAACGACGAAATCCCGAGATACTAACTGAATTTGTATACGAAACGAAACATTAACAAGTGGAACAAAACTGAAAATAGTGGAGGAAGGAAATAGTGATTTTAAATATTCGTACGAGCATACCCACATTGTTACATGTACGAATCTATCAATCAACGACAAGTAGCCAATAAAATCGCCTTTTCCAACTATTTTCCTCTCCCAAGACAAGAGGCAACGACAACATCCCAGAGTACCAGGCGAATTTGCATACGAAAGCCATAACTTTTATCCGTTTGGGTCTATAAATTATCGGGAGCCCAAGAGGGATCGTGGTCAAGAAGATGCTGCGGTGTTCGAACGACCGATTCAACAGGCAGCTCGCAACGGAAACGAAAGGGACGGAAGTGGAAGGGAGCAAACGAACGAGCCAGCGCACGTACGACAGCGTAGCTCGAAAATTAATCCAATCGCGCGCTACGGGGAATCAATTCGATGATAAATCTTCCGTTGAATCGTAAATAACTGGCGGGTCACGATCCAGCCAGATAGTCCTCTCTGACACGGCGGCGTGACAAAGAAATATGACGTCGAACCCTGGAGCTTATTTATCGAGAAAAGCGGCCGGTGAATGGCTGTATGCCGGGGTTCCTTTGCTCGATCCACCGAGAATTCATTCGACGCGGCCCTTTCACACACTCCTGGCAAAAACCTGGTTGTCGACGAAACGCGAAAGCGTTTGAAAGTGTTCGAGAACGTTGAGTCCTTTGAAATAGAAAATGCCTGGTTGCTCGCGACGCAACCTTCGACTTGACGCGATTCGCGCATTCATCTCAATGGTTGACTCATCAATGTTGCGTTAACGTGACGTTTCATTCTTCTCGATCGAGTTTGCGTTATCGGATTCATTCTTCCTTTTTTTGATAACGGAGTTTTCATCATTTCACCTACAATTGGATAATCGACGTTACTTTGCGACGCGGCGAGAATATTTTATTTATCATTACATCTGTCTATAATTGATAGAGAAAACGATAGAGAATGAAGACAATTTAAAAAAATTTTTTTACACTTGACAAGCAATATCTTCCGAGTCCCACAAAGTCCCACGATCTAACAAGTAGGAATCTCTTCAGTGAATCTTCCTCTTTCAAGATGTTATTGTTTAAGGTCATCTGCGTTTTTTCCCCATGTTTGTGCGTTCTTTTCACCAACGTAGTCATGGCGCGACGCGACGCAATCTCAATCATTTGTTCCTCCTTCTTCGCTCGTCTTTCGATAGCGATTTGACACCAAGGTTATACCTCTCGCCTTGCGGATAGCGAGAGCTTCGTAAACGCGCAAGTAAACTCACGATGCACGATGGAAGAAGTAGAAATAGTTGGGATATTGATTTCGAGCGAGAAGGTGGAGAAGACGAGGTGCGACGAGATGGAGCACCGGCGGCGTCCAATGGCGTTATTTATGATTCGGTTGCGACGCTGTATTTACCTCGTTTCAACGGGCCATCGATCCTCCGATTCGCGGGGATCCAAACAGCCAGACTTCATTCACGCTCGCGGATTCGAGCAGCCTCTTCGCACTCTGTTCCCAATAGTTTCGGATTCTTGTTTAGAGAGGAGGCTGCTGTCTCTCGGTGTCGATTCGATCCAGAATATTGTACGTACGGAGCATTGACCGAATCTGCCAGCCGGTTTTACCGTTTAATTGTCATCGAGTTGTAAATAAACGTGGATTGGAGTTGATTGGCATTTCGATTATCGGTTAAAGTTAAATTGGACTTTGATCTAGTTTCGATTCTAGTCTAGAATGATTATATTTGGGGATTCTGATGGTTTGTCGTCGATTTGCTGAGAGAGAGAGAGAGAGAGAAGGGAAAAGTTGAATCTTTCAAAAGATCCATACATGAATGATAATAGAAAATTGATAATTATTCGATTATTCAACAGTGGAAAAGATCTTGTCTATTTTGCAATTTAATTAATACCTTTCGACCTTTGAATATTGGTGCTTGTTAAAATTAAAAAAAAGAAAAAGGTAAATTACCTTAGTAAATTGTGACATCATTTTATCACCAAGAAACGATATAATTTTATTGGATACTTATAATATATCATAAAACATCCAAAGACTTCATATAAAGTACTCGTTGGAATTCTACCATGTTATAAATTCTATTTCTTCGTATTTTAGACACGACGCTCGTTTATTAAATCGACATTAAATCGTAGCAAAAGTCAATTTATCTGATTTCATTTACCGAAACGAAATTTTCATTTGTGTCCGACTGACCTGAACTCTTGCCAATTTAATTCACTCATCTGAAAATGAGCTTCCATTATTTGAACGAGAAATCGTAAGTAAAATGAGCGAAGTCTTATTAGACGAACTGCTTGTCCCTGATTTGGTTCAGATAAGTGACATTCCACTCTATTGTGGAATTACAAGAGTTTGCGGCGCAATACGACTTGACTGAAGTTTGATTACGGTCTATTTAAAGTTTAGAAGTGATGGAACAGAGAACAAGAAAGCAGAATTAGCAGAAGTATTATAATATACGAATGGCTGATACAATACAGGGACAACGAGTAAAATATTCTAAATGTTTATGTTCGAATTTTATTAAGACTATCTTGAATTTAAAGATGTTTGTCTTGTTACGTGTTTCTTTGACAATTATCTTGCGTTGTGATTTCCATTTTATAAAATAATCGTGGAACGTTGGGATTGTAAGCATCTTCGATGTTTACAATTTTCAAGGAATAAACAGTCGTAAAATCGAGCAAACACTTGCAACACATCCGCGATTTTACTTATCAACGTTCGACAAATATTTTCCCCATATATTTTGAAAAGAACATCGAAACACTGGTGGTGGTTTGTTAATTCAAAGATAACTTTGTGTTCAATTTCTCGATCAAACATAGAGGCAGGAGACAGGAATAGGAGAGAGGAAATTTTCCACTCGCGATGTACATATGTACAAGCTGCCGAAAGCATCAGAACACTCGTTACAAAACAATTATCATATAAAACACTTTGAAATTACATTAATACTGTAATTGTTATGATTGTACTTGCAAAATTCGAAATTAACCTGAAAATGCAAAAGCAAAAAATTTGATACAGACCACGAGTAGCTACTTCAAATGTACAGTCTTGTTAATATAACAAATAATTGGCTGTTTAAACACTTTTATTAACTATTTTATAATCTCTGTATATATTATAAGATATTGTAAGACCAGTACGCACTTATATTCATGGCAGTCAAGTGTTTTAATGAAATTTCAAAATGTTTCATATAACCCATATGTATTATAAAACAATATATATAATAATATAATACATATATAATAAATATTAAAAAATTATATATAATATAGTAATAATAATAATATAATATATGGATATAAAAATAAAAATAATATGTATAATCTAAATAAAAATTTATCTATAAATGATATCTGTATAATATGTGTAATTTAAATAAAAAAATATATCTATAAATGATATCTGTATAATATGTGTAATCTAAATAAAAATATATCTATAAGTGATATCTGTATGATACGTATAATCTAAACAAAAATATATCTATAAATGATATCTGTATAATATGTATAATCTAAATAAAAATATATATCTATAAATAATATCTGTATAATATGTGTAATCTAAATAAAAATAAATCTATATATGTGTAATCTAAATAAAAATATATCTATAAGTGATATCTGTATGATACGTATAATCTAAACAAAAATATATCTATAAATGATATCTGTATAATATGTATAATTTAAATAAAAATATGTCTATAAATAAGTCTATAAAAAGTCTCTCCACGTCCAACATTTTCGTGAGCGACTGTTTTAGTTGTAGATATGACGTTGAGATTCGAACAGCCGTATCTCTGATGTCCCGTGCCGTGGTAAGAAGTGTTTTAGGATGCTCGTTACCTTAATGAGTGTCGAGCTTCGAACAAGTAACGCTAATCGGTATCGGGTGTGCTCGTTATCGTTCGTTTTCCGGGAAACTAGACCGTTATGGCGGCTAACTAATTTAACTCGTTCACCAGGTCACTCGTTCGCAAGAAAAATTGGCAAGGGCGTAGGTTTTTTTCCTTTTTCTTTTGCTTTTGCTTTTCTCTCTCTTTCTCCCTCCCTCCAATTAAAAGTCCGCTTTCTACCGATACAAAATGGAAATAGCGAACGTAATTGAAAGTGTACAAATTTAAACGTACTGTTCGACTAAACGTTGTCGAAGTTATCATGCATGAATTTTTGTACTGTAATCGATGATATTCGATCGAACGTTTGAAATAGTTTCGGCAATTTTATCCTCTACGTACGCGTCGAGCCGAATACAGATCTCGTTTCAACATGGTAAAAATCGTTTTCAATTTGCATGATTTAACATGATATGAAAGATAATGAAATATGGAGAATGTGACGTAGTTTTATAAAATTAGAGCGCTGAATGTGAAGGTAGGTTCTTTTTTTTTTTTTTTTCAGACGGGGTTTCCATCACGCGAACTGAGATCTATTAAAATTTTAAAATTTTTAATACTAGAGACGGACATTAACGTTCGTGCAACTCCAATTTCTACGTAAAATTGTGAAAAATTTAAGCGAAGAATTTTTTTAGTATGACGTCCTCGAGCTTTGAATGCTAATAAGGTTCGTTCTTTTTTTTTTTTTTTTGTTAAAATAAGATCTTTTTCTTGTGCATCGTGAAACAAACCTACAACTTAGTCACTCTATATGTTGCTCACTCCATTATGTTCGAGCGAACACAAAGTTCAGAAATATAGAACATCACAAATTTAGGTACCACTGATGAAGATATTTATTATTACTGAATTTTTTATGAAGATTATTGATTCCGACTTTTGCGACTTTTAAAAAAAAAAAAAATTGTTGAACGGTGAAATGCAATTGCGAACATTCGCGCAGACATAAAGCACATAAATTTGCGTGCATCCATGTAAATATTCCGAACACGTATGGCAATAACATCTTCGCAGCGATCTTTGCATAGTAACGACTTCATGGCAATTTCACATGTTTCACATTTCAATGCACCATTAGTTGTTACGCAATATTTACGTGTGCAGAGACAACAAAAGTTCAAACAATAGTAAATGTATCGCTCTTCCTTGTCGATCGTTTGATTCAAATTTAAATAGGAATCATAAGGAATTTTTATTTTTCAACGGATAAGATACTGATACAAATTCGTATTTTTATAAGCACAATTTGGATAGAAATTTGTTTCATTTTCTAAGTATTGTAACTTCATTCTGTATTTTAAATATTTCTTTGCAATTTCGTGTATCTTTGCACATTCGAATTTATATAACATTATATATTCTTTTCAGAGTACGTATTCCTAAAAAGACTCGCAACAAATAAATCAAAATAAATAATTGAATTCTAACAATTTTACACACGGAATATACTGAACATTCAGAGCAGTATCACAATAAATAATTCCCACTATGTTACAAAAATTCAACTTATTCAATTTACAAATTCCTTCCGACAGACATCGATGTTAAAATTAACTCGAACGAAAAGAAGAAAAAGAAAAAGAAAAGAAAACTCCAAAATCGAGCAATGTAAAATTTCTTTCAACTACTCTCAACTTCGAGCATCACGCCAATTAAGAGTATCAATTAAGGATTATAAATACCTACATGCGTGTCTGCATCAATATCGATCTACATCCATCGAGCACAACCGGCTCATTATACAGTCTCGATGGATCAGTTGTTACAAGACTGCGTCGACTGGAACGGCCGCCGATAATCGATAATCAGTTTAACGCGTATTATTTTCCGCGTCTGAGGGTTCGACGACGCGGCTCGTCGTTGCATAAATGAAAGACAGCTCGAGAAGGGGGTGAGGGATGAATGGTCACGTAGCCGAAGAGCCATATCGAATGAAATTTGCAATGGAAATTTAATCTGCCTCGGTTTGTAGCCTTGAAGAGTACCGGCTGATGTTCCTTCTTAACCAACCCCGTCTTTACGTCTCGCGGAATTTTCGACGAGAGAATAACAGACAGGGTGACGAACAGAAATTATCGTTGCTCCGGCGAACTTATTTTCCCATCCGGGGGGGAAAGTGCATCAGGGGGTGGCAAAAGAGGGGGAGATGGAAGCTCGAGAGCCAAGCGGCAGAAACAGGTTTACCGGAATATTTTATTTAAACCGCGGAAAGATGCAAGGGTGGAGGAGGAGGAGGAGGACTTCGATCGATGCCGACGAAAACGCTGCAGGTGCTGTTCGAACTGGAAAAGCTTTCTCGCGTGTTTCTGCTCGAACAGAGAAAGCTAATCAATTTCGTTGGAATACTCCGCTGATACGAATAACCCGCGCCATTTGCCAAATAGAGACCGACTCTTTCTCTCTGTTGACTCGCCAAATGGTTCTCTTCTTTTCTTTTCTTTTTTTATGTCCTATCGTGCCAATGAAACGTCACGGGGGGAGGGAAAATACGCCTGATTCGACAGGCTGTAGGTGGCTAATTTCCCAAGGAATTAAATTAAATTAGACGGCGAGGCACGAGTCTTGCGATGCTCGATGAAAAATTAAAGAGTGACCTGTCTTCGTTTGTAAAGTTCATTTAGAGCAAGTGAAGGAGAAGGAGGAAGGATGAGGACAGGTTGAATTTGAATTTTCGTCGTGAATTAAATATTATTATTAGTGACAGTATATAAATATGATGACGGTGCTGTAAAAGTTTTGTAAATTTCATTTCAGGATAAAAAAAAGGAGAGCTACATAGCGAAGAACAGGATGTGCCACCGATCGAATTTGCATTTTTATTCTATGTGAGCGCAAGCATGGCAGTGAGATGTCGAGTGGCCTCCCCCCTCATAAATCATTTAAAATAGCAACGTTGACTAGGATTATGCAAAACTATCGTCTCAGAAGAAATAGCGAGAAGTATTTTTATGGTCCCATATATATATGGATATATATATGGTGGATTGATATGAACGGTCATTTCTGATTTTTCAAATTTCTTTTTATATTTCTTTTATATTACATTCCTCTTGCAATTCTGTTTCTAATACTTATCTATACGATTACTCCTTTTTGTAACTAATTGTGTAGTGTACGCTATTATACATATAGTTCATAATTATTATAGTTATTATAGATATAGTTTATAGTGTAATTATAGTTATTATACATATAGTTTATAATTATAGATACATAATTATGCATATAATTATGTAAGCGATACATGATAGATAATTACAGATTACATAATACAGATACAGGTATTACAATATACAAATTCTTAATTCCTTCATCTGTATATTATAAATTCTTAATTTATATTAAATTCTTAATTATTAATTAAGTAATTTATATTAAATTCTTAATTTGTACATTATAGTATATAAATATCTACAATACAAGTAATTGATATTTCTGGATGCTACCATACAGTATCAATGTATCAATCAATCCTTTCATTAAAGTTGACATTGAAATATATTTTTCTTCAGCATGTAACTTGCATCTGGAAACCTTGGTTTTAAAACATTCTCACTTTCAACCCTTTCAACCCTTTAAATGGCATCTTAAAATAGAACTTAAAATTCCATACAAAAAATCTCACATAAATTAGTCATCCGTGTCCCACTAATATCACGTGAATAAAAATGAAATCCAAAGGTTGTAACACGACAGAGAACAAAATAGTTAACCGCGTTACATAACGTCGCAAACAGTCTGAAGCGACAGTGGAGGATACTTCCTGGCATCGCTGCTTTCGTTCTGCGTGGAACGTCAGAAGGGCCCACTCATGCGCAGCCAATTCACTTAATTTCATCTTCACGAGCCAAGAAGACGATTTCGCGCTGCCTGCCTTTCTGGATCGTGGTTTCCACCTGGCTCGAGCCGCTCGCTGCTTCTTTATCATCCATTCTCGACCTGTTTCTTCTCCTCTCGCCGCCACACCGTCGGTCCCGTATTGTTCGCAGAAATTCCTCTTGAGGTCTCTTTTTGTCGGGGATCATCGCGCTTTCGAGCCCGGTCGAACGAATCTTCGCTAAGAGAGAGACAGAGAGAGAGAGAGAGAGAAAGGGCAGTAGACAGGAAAGAAAAAAGAGAAATGGAATTGCTTTGAGTCCAGACGAGCAGGAATCGGTTCCAGAATTAAACGAGACTGATTGGGCTGAGGACGAAAAATCGAGAGAGAAGGATTTTGTCGTAGGTTGGAGCGTTAAGGAAATATTTGAGAACAGAAGATTCTGCTTGATGATTTTGAAGGGAGCTTGCAAAAGTTGTTGAAGCACTGAAGCTTGCAGATTGGTCGAGGTTTCGGTGACACTTCAGTTCAATTCTTCCTCTCATACGTGACGTTGTAGAAATAGTTGCGTCAAATTTGCTTGAATATGTTTTAAAGAAAACATTATAAGAAATGTTTTTTAGATAATTAAAAGAATTATAGAAATGAGAATATTAGTATCTAACCTCGTTGATAGAATAGATGTAGTTTTTACGTTCAAAAATGAAACAATTTGTAACTGAAAATGTTAGTCATTTATACAAATTTCTATTCTACGATAAAACTTGACACTAACATAAATAAACACGATTCAACAAATCACTGCAAAAAATTGAAATGTTTCATATTTTTTTCTTGTATGAAACACATGTTGAACTCTTCCTTCATTTTATGTCATATCGTATCGCACGAAACGAGACTACGAAACGAGCATGCGCGAGCGTAATTATCTATTGCTCGAAATATTAGGCTAGAGCGATAAGCCACAAACATCGAACACTGAGAGATTCTAAATTTTCATTCTAAATTTTTCAAAAAATAGAACCTTGAGTTCTCTCACGTTTTCATACTTTCCTTTGTGTGATAAATTCTAATTAATGTTTATCAGTACAAAGGCAGCTTTAATTAATCTAAGATATGAATCCGCATAAATATTCGCGGTCTAGTCGTAAATATTCTCGGCGCTAAAGATCCAAATAGGAAATATGCAATAAATAATATACAAACAACATATACGTGAATGTCAATAGCCTCTTATTAGTTATATAATTCGCGACTCGACAGTCAGCTGTCAGCTGATGATGGGTCAAGTTCTAGTATTTGTAAACTGGAAGATGGCCCAAAGTTCGTAGAGTTCTGATTTAACTCGCCAGATACAATGATTTATCGTATATATCTGAGGAGATTCTATCTTCACAAACGAATAGTCATCAGATTTTATACAGCGGACCTATATCCCACGCATCACAGTATTACGATAACGAGCACGTAAAAAAATCTCGTTTCCCCCAATATTCAAAAATACAAATTTAAAGAAAAGTCCGTGGTCTTCCAACAATCACAGTCTCTGCCAACTGTACACAAACCCACACAACACACACACACCTTTTACAATTTTGAATCATTAAGAACGTATCTTTAGGTTTGGCCACGCATGTCAGTGATTCACTATCACTACAGAATCTCTCCCACTCTGCCTCTTGTCTATCGTTTCGTCACGGACAGTCAACACTCTCTCGGCGCAAACAAAACGAGTTTACTCTCAGTTGGTAGTGTTCACCATCAGTTAGCGATCGCGGCTGCTGAGAGGAGAGACAGATCGTTCCGATTCTCACGGTATCATTGGTAATATCACGAGCGAACAGATGGAGGACAGCCAGGTCTGGTTGGGGCCGTTGGTCACTAAGGTGAGCTCTATTCTCGGCAAAGGTTTCGAGGACGTGCGCTACGAGGTGTCTGTGCCAACCGATTCGTTCTTCCTTTCGGATCTATTCTTCGTCAAAATCGTCTCGAACACCAGTCCCGTCGACAACGACGAGGCGAAGAAGAGAGCCAAGTCGACTAATATAGTGGTGAAGAAAATGCCGGCAGAAACAGTGCAAGAGCTGATGAGATCCACGGAACAGTTCCACAACGAGATATTATTTTACCAAAAGTTCGCCCAATATTACGATCGAGTTCCTCGTTGCATCTACGCCACGGATAAACCATTGTCACCCGACTCGGTGATCGTTATGGAGAACGTGGGCACCGAACGTGGCTACAGTGTGTGCAAATGGAAATACGACACGCCATTGGAGTACACGTTGGCCGCGTTCCGAGAGATCGCGCGGTTCCACGCTACAGCGTACGCGGCGAAGAAGACTCGCGAAAAGGAATTCTTCGATTTCGTGAACGCCATTGAAGAGGTCAGGTACCATGCTGAGTCGAACGTGAGATACATATTCAACGGAACCGCTACCAAAACGCTCGACTACCTTCGCAAGCAAGGTTACGACAAAGAATTCTGCGACAAATTCGAAGCTCGAACGTGTGCGAACATGTTCGAAGACTTGATCTTAAAGTTCACCGAGATCGAGGAGCCTCTTTCCACTCTGTGTCACGGGGACTTCACGATTAATAACATGTTGTTCAAGAGAGAGAGTGACGAGCTGAAAGTCATATTCATCGACTTTGCGCTGATACGCTACGGTTCACCGATTTTGGATCTGTCTACGTTCCTCTGTTTGC
Organism: Frieseomelitta varia; assembly: GCF_011392965.1. Lineage (NCBI taxonomy): Eukaryota > Metazoa > Arthropoda > Insecta > Hymenoptera > Apidae > Frieseomelitta > Frieseomelitta varia. Next base: position 89,383 of record NW_025110311.1, on the reverse strand, counting down.
ACTCTGCCAGAGACTTGGACAAAGTTATGTTGGATAATGTTTTGAGAGCGTATCACGATTCCCTGATACAATGCCTCAAGGAGAATGATATAGACGGGGGCGATTATTCGTACGAAGCTTTCTACGAGGATTACAAGAAGCGGGGTCTGTTTGGATTTTTCATTGCCACGTTCTTCTTAGGGACACAGATGGGCATGTTTGATGGAAAGGTGGAAGATTTCGCGGACATGACAGAGTGGGCAGTGTTATTGCGTCAGACTGGTGGAGAAGAAATTAACAAAATTTTGGCGAACATGTTGTTGAAATTAAAAGAATTTGGATGCCTGGATTATATACTGTGACCTGTTGGTACGTCAAGTCTTCAAGAAATCGATGAAACTAGCGAATGCGGTTTTTGTCAATGAATGGAAATTAGTTATTGTTTGTAGAGAAGAGTATTATATAGAATATCATTATGGATAACCACGATGATTAAAATAATCATGTTTCACTCGTATTTGGAAATACCTGAA
>NW_025110311.1:85917-87195 GCF_011392965.1 Frieseomelitta varia | reverse complement strand
GGTTCGATTTAGGGTTCGGTAAATATTTACTTTGACGACATTAGGGAAACATTAGACATTAAAATTATACACAAATAAATAGAATTCAACAGAACATTTCGCCACGTATGAAGCACATGTTCTTTCTTCCTGCGTTCTGTATTATATCGTTGGCTCGAAACATTCAAGAGAATTAAGTATCAGCGAGCGTAATTATCTATTAGGACGTTAAGGTTTATACACACCGATATGACAAAAGAAATTCGCAAATATTAGAACAGAGTGATAAGTCAAATAAGCTTGAGTTCTTTAACATTTTTGTACATTTCCTTACGTGATAAGTGTTCTAATTAATGTTTATCAGTACAGAGGCAGCGTTAATTAAATAATACTTATGAGGAAGAGATAATGTAAGATATGAATAAGCATAAATATTCGCGGTCTAGTCGCAACCATTCTTAGCGCCAAAGGTCTGAAGTATCGGAACGATATGCAAACAACACCTACGCGAGTGTCAATAAACTTTTTATCAGTTATGTTTATATTTTGCGACTCGACAGTGACTACACAGTCAGCTATAAGCTGATAATCGGGTGAAATTCTATGTTATTTGCGAATTGAAAGATTAACAAAGGTTCACTTCGTAGAGTTCGGATTTTCGTCGCTAGAAACAATAGTTTATCGTATATACCTGAGAGGATTCCATTTTCGAAGAAACGAAGAGCATGAGATTTTATACAGCGGAGCCATAGTCTACTTATCACAGTTCTACAATAAAACAATCTCGTTTCCCTCAATATTTAAAAATACAAATTTACAGAAAAGGCCATGGCTTTCCACAAATCACAGACTCTGCCAACTGTATATATACTCCCCCTTACCCTTCCCCGTACACGTTTCATAATTTCGCTGTATCATTATGAACGAATCTTTAGATTTGGCCACGCAAGTCACTGACTTATCATTTCAAGGACATCGGTATCTCTCCCACTCTGCCACGTGTCTCTAGTTTCGCGCGATCAATAACCTCTCGGTATATGAACAGAAGACCAGTTTACTTTCAACTGGTAGCGTTCGCTATCAGTCGGCGATCGCGGTGGCTGCTGATCGGAGAGACACATCGTTCCGGTTCTCGCGGTATCATGGGTAATGTCATGAGCGAACAGACGGAGGACTACCACGTCTGGTTGGGGCCGCTGATCACCAAGGTGAGCTCGCTTCTCGGCAAAGGTTTCGAGGACGTGCGCTACGAGGTGTCCATTCCAACCGATTCGTTCTTCATTTCGAATCTATTCTTCG
>NW_025110311.1:83490-85359 GCF_011392965.1 Frieseomelitta varia | reverse complement strand
GAGGACGTGCGCTACGAGGTGTCCATTCCAACCGATTCGTTCTTCATTTCGAATCTATTCTTCGTCAATGTCGTCTCGAACGACGACGACGACGAGGCGAAGAAGAGAGCCAAGTACACCAACATAGTGGTGAAGAAAATGCCGGCGGAAACACTGCAAGATGTGGTGGGATCCAGGCAACAATTTCACAACGAGGTATTGTTTTACCAGAAGTACGCCCAATATTACGATCGGGCACCTCGTTGCATCTACGCCACGGAGGAACCGACGTCGCGCGACTCGGTGATCGTTTTGGAAAACGTGGCCACCGAACGTGGTTACAGCGTGTGCAAATGGAAATACGACACGCCACTGGAGTACACGTTGGCCGCGTTCCGAGAGATCGCGCGATTCCACGCGACAGCGTACGCGACGAAGAGGACTCGCAAGAAAGAGTTCTTCGATTTCGTGAACGCCATTGAAGAAGCCAGGAACCAGGAGACGAGTTTCAAGCAAATGATAAACGGGACCGCGACCAGATCCCTCGACTATCTTCGCAGGCAAGGTCACGACAAGGAGTTCTGCGACAAATTGCAAGCTCGAATGGCGAACACTTACGAAAACTTGGTCTTGAAGTTCTTCGAGATCGAGGAGCCTCTTTCCACTCTGTGTCACGGGGACTTCACGATGAATAACATATTGTTCAAGAAAGAGAATGACGCGCTGAAAGTCATCTTCGTCGACTTTGCGCTGATGCGCTACGGATCGCCTATTTTGGATCTGTCTATGTTCCTGTGTATGCACTGTGCCAGAGACTTGGACAAAGTTATGTTGGATAATGTTTTGAGAGTGTATCACGATTCCTTGATACAGTGCCTCAAGGAGAAAGATATAAACGTGGCGGATTATTCCTACGAAGATTTGTACGAGGATTACAAGAAGAAGGGTCTGTTTGGATTACTCATTGCCACTTTCGTCTTAGCGATGCAGATGGGCAAGTTTGATGAACAGATGGAAGATTTCGCGAAAACAGACCAGGCAGATTGGCCGGCGTTAGCGCGTCAGATCGGTGGAGAAGAAATTGACGAAATTTTGGCGAAAATGTTGTTGAAATTAAAAGAATTTGGATGCCTGGATTATATATTGTGACCTGTTGGCACGTCAAGTCTTCCAGAAATCGATGAAACTAACGAACGAGGTTTTTGTCAGTGAATGAAAATTGGGAATGTTATTGTTTGTTGAAATTAAAGGAATTTGGATGCCTGGATTATATATTGTGACCAGTTGTTATGTCTAATTTTCCAGAAATCGATGAAACCAAACGAACGTAATTTTTATCATTGGATGAAAATTAAAAATGTTATTTGGAAATAATGGAAATAAATTCGTATTTGGAAATTTGTGACAATTTTTTATTGTGGGAATTTTACCCGTGATATGTTTCGTAATTGATCATCAAGTTTCGTGATTGAATATCGATCGACGATTCGCTGAGGAATCGCAATTGAAGAGTACATAGCGAAACGTGTAGTGTAAGTAAGTCAGGAAATGACAATGAAATTATTTTGAAAAGTATTACTGTCTGATGAATAATCTTTGTATAAATGTTGACCAACTACCGGTGTGTTACTCACCAGTCAGTGACGAACGAACAAAAATTTGTATCAAATGAGAATTCGCGACTTTTTTACCAGACATTCTTTTTTATCATTAATATTAAGGATAATTTCTTATCATTAACATTAGTGATAATTATCTATGAATTATTCATTAAATAATGAATGACAATGGAGTATCATGTGACTCTTTTCACTGTATGCATTGTAAATTACGATCGTTAATCGATGACAACTCTGTTGTTGCTTTTAACGTTTCGAAAGTGCACACACA
>NW_025110311.1:79988-83072 GCF_011392965.1 Frieseomelitta varia | reverse complement strand
TGCACACACACGATAATATGCAGATACGACGACGTTATGCGTTTTATAATAAAAAGAAAAAATATGATATAATCAGAGAAATACTTTGGAATATTCGATAAATGAGACCTTGGAGGAACAATATTCGATAAATGGGACATAATTTTTACATGTCGATAATAAAAACGTGGAAGGCATTTATTTCTTTAACTGCATTTATGAAAAATACGAGTAATAAGTGAAGGTACAAGTTCCGAAAATACAAATTCAAAAAGTCACAGAGAGATATCCTACGCGAGATCTAATGCCTATAATTATCCTCGTAATCCCTAGACTCTTGTAATTCGTACATTCTTCAAAATCGAATTTTTACCGAGGTCACGTAGCTGTACTTCGTTTACGCGAACTCCATTCGTTCGCACGAAACTGTAGGCAGTGCGCGATTAAACGAGCCGTTACTGGCTGAATCTACTTACATCCGGACACGAGCATCCACTACGTGAATGAAAAATTATACGAACTCCGACCACATAAATCCTCTGTTTCATCCGACAAATTCGCGCAAATGAAGTTTCACTGTAATTGCGAACAGAAAATTCTGCTTGATATTGAAAAAATCTTGCAAAATTTCTTGAAGCACTGAACCTTGGAGATTGGGCGAAGTTTCGGTGATACTTCAGTTGAAATTTTTTTCTCATACGTGACATCGTAGAAATAATTGCGAGAAATTTGTGAATGTGTTTTAATAGCTTGGAGGGATGATAATCGGGAATTCGCGCTGGTTGAAAACATTATACGAGTGTGTATGTTTCTGGTATCTAAACTTATTGATAGAATAAGGTGTAGTTTTTACATTCGAAATAAAACAATTTATTAGTGAAAATATTAGTTGAAAATATTAGTCATTTGTACACATCACAAATTTTGTATTCTGTATAATATTTTCATGAATATAACTCGAAAATATTCATTCACAATGTATCATTACAAATATTGTGTTATTCTTTGGATATATTTTTCCATATCGTATGCATCTATAAATCTGGAGTCTGATTTGAATGAGAATTCCTTATGACGAAGTCATAAAGTTTAAAAACGAACGGATGTGTCGTATGTCAGGCACTGTTGTAATTCTTCATTTATCAAAAGTAAATACGGACATAAATGTTCACTACACTTGACAATAAATAATGTAATACAAAACGTCGAATAACTTAATGCTTCACGTATGTAACTTTGTACCAGAATTTGACCATCGTTTGATTCCAATAGTGAAGTATTTCAAAAAGATATTCCAAACCATGAGATGGAAGAAAAACTGTTTAAGTCTGCAATTATATTATAAGTGATGAAATACGTTATAAATAGCAGCACGAGGCGTAGAAGATAGAGTTTCAACGTAGAAAATAAATATTTACTTTGACGACCATTAGGCGAACATTATACATTAAAATTAGACATTAACATAAATAAATATGATTCAACAGAACATCTCGCCACTGTGAGACTGAAAGACTTCACATTTTTTTCCTGTATGAAGCACATGTTATATTCTTCCTGCGTTCTCTATTATATCGTTGGCTCGAAACATTCAAGAGAATCGAGTATCAGCGAGCGTAATTATCTATAACGACGTTAAGGTTTATAAACACACCGATGCGACAGAAAACATTCGAAAATATTAGAACAGAGCGATAAGTCACAAACATCGAACACTAAAAGATTACTTCCATTCTAAATTTTTCCTAAAATAGAAGCTTGACTTCTTTAACATTTTGATACTTCCTCTCCGTTGATAAGTTTTCTAACTAATGCTTATGAGTATAGAGGCAGCGTTAATTAAATAATACTATTCAGGAAGAGATAACGTATGAATAAGCATAAATATTCGCGGTCTCGTCGCAACCATTCTCAGCGTCAAAGGTCTGAATAGGAAGTATCGAAACGATATGCAAACAACATACGCGAGTATTAATAAACTTTTTATCAGTTACGTATATATTTCGAGACTCGACAGTGACTACGCAGTCAGTTATAAGCTGATAATGAGATCAAGTTTTATGTTATTTGTAAACTGAAAGATTGGCAAAGATTCACTGCGTAGAGATCGGATTTTACTCGCAAGACACAATAGTTTATCATATATATCTGAGGAGATGCGATTGCAAACGAAGAGTGTCAGATTTTCAAATTTTGTATTCGAGAACATTTGAGAGAGTTGAACTTCCTGTAAATACTGGACGAATCGTAAAAATCAAGTCAAGAGAGGCAAAGTGAAAAATACATAAATATTACATGATAAATTGATACTTGTATTCCTATCTATATTATCAATATTATCCAGCCGTAATCATAATTAAACATTGCATGCTCCACTCGAACTAATCTAATCCAACTTCTTACCACTGCACGATACTTGATCGCAAGTTGCCTAAGACGTACGTAATATGACGAAATATATAGAATGCACAAAGTATTGTGCTTTCGACAAAATACATAATACAAACAATAAACAGCATACAAAATATTCAAAAAAGTATAGGGCTTTCGATCGAATTATATTTTTTAGCGGACCTACAGTCCACTGATCACAGTTCTGTTATAACGAGCACGCAAAACAACCCATATTCAAATGTAAATATTTGCAGAAAAATCCGTGGTCCAACAATCACAGTCTCTGCCAACTGCATACACACATACACACGTTTCGCAATTTCGCTGCATCATTATGAACCAGCATACTGCATGGCCACACATGTCAGCAATTCACCATATCAAGGACTTCAAACTCTCTCCCACTCTGCCTCTTGTCTATCGTTTCGTCATGCACAGTTTATACTCTCGGTATATTAACACAAGACGAGTTTACTCTCAACTGCAGCATTCACTGTCAGTCGGCGATCGCGGTGGCTGCTGATAGGAGGAGCAGTTCGTTTCAGTTCTCGCTGGGTAATGTCATCATGTGCGAACAGACAGAGGACTGCCACGCCTGGCTTGGGCCGCTGGTCACCAAGTTGAGCTCTATTCTCGGCAAAGGTTTCGAGGACGTGCGCTACGAGGTGTCCATTCCAACCGATTCGTTCTTCATTTCGAATCTATTCTTCG
>NW_025110311.1:0-79051 GCF_011392965.1 Frieseomelitta varia | reverse complement strand
AATTGAAGTGTACGATAGGTGTTACGAAACGTGTAGTATAAGCTAGCTACGAAATAACAGTGAAATTATTTTGAAAAGTATTATTATCTGATGAATAATCTTCATATAAATGTTAACTAACTACTGTATTACTCACAGTCGATGACGAACGAACAAACGGACAAAAATTCATAGTTTTATACCAGACATTTTTTTATCATTAACATTAATGATAATTTTTTATTATTAACATTAATGATAATCACGTATGAATTATTCATTATGTAATGAATGACTGTGGAGTCATGTGCGTCATTGTATGTATTGTAAATTACGATCGTTGAACAATAAGAATTCTGTTGTTACTTTTAACAATTCGAAAGTGCACACACACGATAATTTCTACGATGATGTTATGCGTTATACAAACCAATTTGAAGTTTCATTCGCTATAATGAGGTGCAATTATGATTAGGTTAGTAATGTCCGAAATTTCTAATAAATTCGAAAATTTTGTAGAAGCTAAGAAATATTTACTGCAGATACTGGGAAATGTTACGTTACATTAATAAGACAAAATATTTGCTGGAATTCTATAATTACGATAATGACGTTTTATTATACTGCTAAGTCTGAAATCTCTTGTAATATACATGTACATTCATAAATACAATGGCGAATACGCAATTAAAAATTTACAAAAAAGAAAAAGAATAATACCAAAATACTAAATAATAATAAAATAATAAAATAATACAATAATACTAAATAATAATAAAATAATAAAATAATACAATAATACTAAATAATAATAAAAGAAGAAATATAATATAATTAAAAATATAATTTTATTAAATGATATTAAATATAATATAATTAAAAAGAAATAGTTAAACAAATAAAAAGAAAAAATATAATACAATCAAAGAAACAAGTTGCAATATTCGATAAATGGGACATAATTTCTACATGTCGATAATAAATGTGTGGAACATATTGGTATTTAGGTTCGATTTAGGGTTCGGTAAATATTTACTTTGACGACATTAGGGAAACATTAGACATTAAAATTATACACAAATAAATACAATTCTACAGAACATCTCGTCACTGCAAAAATCTAAATGATTTCACGTTTTTTTCCGGGAGGAAGTACATGTTGTATTCTTCCTACGTTCTGTATTATATCGTTGGCATTCAAGAGAATCGAGTATCAGCAAGCGTAATTATCTATAACGACGTTAAGGTTTATACACACACCGATGCGACAGAAGAAATTCAAAAATATTAGAACAGAGCGATAAATCACAAACATCGAACATTGTAAGATTACTTCCATTCTAAAGTTTTCTTAAAATAGAAGCTTGAGTTCTTTAACATTTTTGTATTTTCCCTTGCATGATAAATGTTCTAATTAATGTTTGTCAGTACAGAGGCAGCGTTAATTAAATACTAATGAGGAAGAGATAATGTAAGATATGAATAAGCATAAATATTCGCGGTCTAGTTGCAACCATTCTCGGCGGTAAAGATCTGAATGAGGAAACGAGAGAAATATCGGAACGATATGCAAACAACACATACGCGAGTGTTAATAACTCTCTTAATAACCTGTTATTAGTTATATAATTCGCGACTCGGCAGTGACTACGCAGTCAACTATCGGCTGTTGGTGAAGGCAAGTCCTATCTATGTCATTTGTAAACTGGAAGATTGACCATGATTCACTTCGTAGAGTTCGGATTTTACTCGCCAGAAACAATAGTTTATCGTATATGTCTGAGGAGATTCCATTTTCGAAGAAACGAAGAGTATCAGATCTTCAAGTTCTGTATTCGAGAATATTTGCGAGAGTGGAATCACATGCACAGACACCGAACAAATCGTAAAAGTCGAGTCAAGAGAGGCAAAGTGACAAACACATAAAAATTACATGATACTTGCATTCTATATTATCTATATTATCTAGCTGTAATCTTAAATAAACATTGCAGGCTCGATTGGAAACAATCTAATCTAACTTCTTACCACTGCAGGATACTTGCTCGCAACGTGTAAAGGAATGTGAAGAAATATATAGAATATTCAAGGTATTGTGCTTTCGACAAAATACATAATACAAATAGTGAACAGCATACAAAATATCCAAAAATATTGCGCTTTCGATCGAATTATATTTTTCAACGGGCCCACAGTCCACTGATCACAGTTTTGTAATAAGGATCACCTAAAACAATCTCGTTTCCCTCAATACCAAAAATACAAATTTACAGAAAAGTCCGTGGTCTACCAATCACAGTCACACAGTACACACACACACACACACAAACACATACAAACACACCTTATCGTCAGGTTGAACCACACACATCAGCACTTCAGTCTCTCCCACTCTGCCTTTGCTTTTCGTTTCGTCACGTGCAGTCAGTACTCTCTCTCGGTTTATGCACACAAGACGAGTTTACTTTCAATTGGTAGCGTTCATTGTCAGTCGGCGATCGCGGTGACCGCTGGCAGAATAGACAGATCTATCCGGTTCTCGTAGTATCACTGGATAATGTCATGATGTGCGAACAGACGGAGGACTGCCACGCCTGGCTTGGGCCGCTGGTCACCAAGGTGAGCTCTATTCTCGGCAAAGGTTTCGAGGACGTACGCTATGAGGTGTCGATTCCAACCGATTTTCTCTTCAATTCGAATCTATCCTTCGTTAATGTCGTCTCGAACGCAAGTCCCGACGACGACGACGACGACGAGGCGAAGAAGAGAGCCAAGTCGGCCAATTTAGTGGTGAAGAAACTGCCGTCAGAAATACTGCAAAACATGACCAGATCCAGGGAACAATTTCACAACGAGATATTGTTTTACCAAAAGTACGCCCAATATTACGATCGGGCACCTCGTTGCATCTACGCCACGGGGGAACTGTCGCCGTCCAACTGGGTGATTGTTTTGGAGAACGTGGCCATCCAACGTGGCTACAGTGTGTGCAAATGGAAATACGACACGCCACTGGAGTACACGTTGGCCGCGTTCCGAGAGATCGCGCGGTTCCACGCGATAGCGTACGCGACGAAGAGGACTCGCGAGAAGGAGTTCTTCGATTTCGTGAACGTCATTGAAGAGATCAGGTTCTACCCGAAGTCGATATACAGCTGCATCATCAATGGAACCGCGACAAGATCCCTCGACTTCCTTCGCAGGCAAGGTTACGACAAAGAATTCTGCGACAAATTCGAAGCTCGATGTGCGAACACGTTCGAAGACTTGTTCTTGAAGTCCATGGAGATTGAGGAGCCCCTTTCCACTCTGTGTCACGGCGACTTCACGATCAATAACATATTGTTCAAGAAAGAGAGTGACGAGCTGAAAGTCATTTTTATCGACTTTGCGATGGTACGCTACGGGTCACCGATTTTGGATCTGTCTACGTTCCTGTGTATGCACTGTGCCAGAGACTTGGACAAAGTTATGTTGGACAATGTTCTGAGAGTATATCACGATTCCTTGGTACAGTGCCTCAAGGAGAATGATATAGACGTGGGGGATTATTCGTACGAAGCTTTGTACGAGGATTACAAGAAGAGGGGTCTATTTGGATTTTTCATTGCCACGTACTACTTAGCGATACAGATGGGCAAGTTTGATGGAAAGACGGAAGATTTCGCGAAATTAGACTGGACAGAGTTGCCAGTGACATTGCTTCAGATCGGTGGAGAAGAAGTTGACGAAATTTTGGCGAATATGTTGTTGAAATTAAAGGAATTTGGATGTCTCGATTATATATTGTGACCTGTTGGTCATGTCAAGTCTTCCAGAAATCGATGAAATCAAACGAATGCGATTTTTATTATTGAATGGAAATGTTATTTGGAAATAATGGAAATAAATTCGTATTTGGAAATTCATGACAATTTTTATTCTGGGAATTTTATCTGTGATAAATTTAGTAATTGATCATCGACTATCGTTAAGTTTCGCGATTGAACATCGATTGACGATTCGCTGAAGAATCGAATTTGAAGTGTACTTAGTCGCTACGAAACATTAGATATAATCAAGTTGGGAAATGACAATGAAATTATTTTGAAAAATATTACTGTCTGATGAATAATCTTTGTATAAATGTTGACCACCGGGTGTGTTACTCACAGTTGGTGACGAACGAACAGAAATTCGTATCATATGAGAATTCGCGACTTTTTTTACCAGACATTTTTTTTTATCATTAATATTAAGGATAATTGCTTGTTATAAACATTAATTAATAACCTATGAATTATTCATCAAATAATGCATGATAATGGAGTATCTTCTCACTGTATGCATTGTAAATTACGATCGTTAATCGATGACAACTCTGTTGTTGCTTTTAACGTTTCGAAAGTGCACACACACGATAATATGCAGATACGACGACGTTATGCGTTTTATAATAAAAAGAAAAAATATGATATAATCAGAGAAACACTTTAGAATATTCGAGAAATGAGACCTTGGAAAAACAATATTCGATAAATGGGACATAATTTTTACTTGTCGATAATAAAAAAAAAACGTCGAAAGCATTAGCGTTTATCTCTTTAACTGCATTTATGAAATATACGAGTAACAAGTAAAGGTTCAAGTTCCGAAAATATAACAAATTCAAAAAATCACAATATCACAGAGAGGTATCCTACGCGAGATCTAATGCCTATAATTATCCTCGTAGTCCCTAGAATCTTGTAATTCGTACATTCTTCAAAATCGAATTTCCACCGAGGTCACGTAGCTGTACTTCGTTTACGCGAACTCCATTCGTTCGCACGAAACTGTTTACAGTGCGCGATTAAACGAGCCGTTACTGGCTGAATCTACTTACATCCGGACACAACGCGAACGAAAAATTATACGAACTCCGACCACATAAATCCTCTGTCTCCCCCGACAAATTCACGCAAATGAAGTTTCACCGTAATTACACGTCTAACCGACGAACTCTCACTCTGGCGCTAATCTCTTCTCGAGACAATCCTCGCGAACGAACCCACCCATATCGAACGACATACCGTGCGACGTTTCGAAATTTCGAAATAATAAAAAAAAAAAAAAACGTTAATCCCTTAAAGTTGCCGCTGCAAAATCCACGAGTACGCGCAGCAACGAACTTGCCCGATGGTGTCGGGGAAAAAGATCTTGTCATCAAATCGGGGAGAGACAAGAACGGGCACGGCGTGTTCTTCGGAGGGATACACGGAATAGGAAACGAGCGCAACAGCGCGAGTAAAAGGCCGGTTTGGAAGAACCAGCGCGCGTACACCAGCTGCGTGGGTTTGCCATACTGCAACGTACGTGTGTATATAACGGCTGCACATGCATAGCTGGATATGAAGCTGGCTGGCACACGAGGCGAGTGGGTACGATGCGCGAAATTATTCTTTCGCCTATATGCAAGTTACGGATCTGCCTTTCAAATGGAGGTACTCCGGCGACGCGCGGAAAAACTTTGTCATTTCCATATATTTCGCCGAGGAGTGACAGCCAGCCACACGTCTCCCCCGGGAAATTCACTTACGCTCTAACCTGAATTTTAAGCCCGTTAAATTTTGCTCGCCATCGGCGCGGCATCGCGGTTCTGACTCGCGTAGCCGCGTGTCTTTGCGGCCGGAAGAGGAAACGAGCGGCTGCAACTTGCTTGGCGAACTTGCACGAACATTTTTCGTTTCGTCGCGTTTGGAACAGGATTGAAACCTGCGTGACCTCCGAGAGTTACCTCTCGCGTCGCGATGAATCGCGCAGAGGGAAAGGATTTGGAAGAGCGATCGTTGAAATGGCAGAATTAGGCTTGTCAACTTTTGAAGGTTATTAAGTGGTTACGTATTTTTTTGAATGACTGCAAACTAAGGAAAATTAAACCTTCCTTGGAGATAAAGTTAAAAGTTTCATTAAGAAAATAACGTATATTTTACCACATGTTAATGGTTGTTAATAATAGTTGTCTGAACGTGTAATTTGCATCGTGAATTTTCGACTCTTTGTTGATTAAAAAAAAAAAAGAAAAAAATGGAATGAAAATTGCATAAATCAGAATTTCGCTTCGTCAGGTTGTAAATAATAGCCTTGAGAATATTAAAATTGATTCGATACTCTTTTAAATATCTCTGGTATCGATTTCGAAAGTTTCATTCCGACAAAAAAAAAAAAAAAACGCTTTTTAAAATTTCAGTTATTCGTTGCCATTACATGCCGACCAAAGGTCGAAGTTAATTATTTCATAAAGTATTCTAGAAGAATCGCAATTTTTGGAAAATCGATTTTTCTAATTTCATGAAAGCTATGTAAGCCCCTTAAAATTATCAAAAATTGTATACCGAATGACCAGCTTGTAAGTAAAAATGTATTCATATCTTTAAACACACACCTTTTGATATATTGTATTAATATTATTTTCTTCGATCCTCTAATAAATAAAATAAAATATACGTCCCAAATATTTCAAATTAGTTGTACGATTGTTACTTACACAGACTTAAACACTCAGAGGGTTAAAAGTACAAGTTGTGATAGGAAAACGTATGACTTCATTAACCTGATAACTGTCATTTCTTATCCCAAAAACTTTTGAAATTGATAATTAATTAAAGACAAGTTGGTCGTGGTCTGATTAACCTTAGACTTTGTAAATGAAATTATGGTGTAATTTGTCTCCAATGAAAATGATACAGAATTTACAAGAAAGAAAAATCATTGTATTAAAAAATCATTGAAATCTGTAAGATAACATACAATGTATGTTTTTCACAGAAAAAATTTAATCTCTTGAAAAATCTTGAAAAATCACGTATCTTTATTTATCTTAAGAAAATAACATATGTATGTGTCTAAACGTTCAAGATCTTGATTTATGTATTATTTTATTTCATATTTATCAGAAATTATTTTATCTCCCGAAATTATAAGCTAAGATTTATTTATTTTTCGACAAGATGCATCTTCATTATGAAATTATGAGTAATGATTATCAATATTATAATGATTAAATTGATTTTTTTTATCAGATTTTAATCTCTATATTTACACAAACAAATAATGCATATACATAGATACATTTGATACTAAATAGGATCGAAGAGAAGAACAAAAAACTTCTGATTGTGAATTTCATTTTAAACTCTTCTCATTCTCTTTAATTTACATAATCTGAAGGAGATTTTCCTTTTCAATTAAATAAACTCTGGCCAGAGACATTAAGGAACACAAAGTTGATTGCATTTATAATTCAATTTAATTTCGAACTTATAACTTGCTGCGTACATTTTTCCATAATTATTTTTCCTTTTCCTGACGACGATATTTCAACAGAATAATGCGTCCGTACCCGAAGATTATACACCGAGACACAACAAGGTTATAACATTCAATTGTATTTTTAGAGACGATATCTGTAATTGCTTGGTAACTAAGTATTTCGTTGAAATGTGATACTAATATCTTGGAAACGAAGGATAATGAAAAGTTTTTGTTAAATAAATCATTCCTTTGTTATTTGCTATTGCCATTTACATAAAAACTGCCTCGGTGATAAACTATACATTTAAAAAATGTGTCGCTCGTGACTCATTATTTGAAGTAAAGTATACACTGAAAACGATATTCTTTTTTTTCTACAAAATTTTGTTTCATACAAAATATTGTAAGCACACGTTTTAATAAAATCTAATTAAAATTTCTTTCATGATTTCTTTCATCAATGAGACCAAGCTCTATTTGTATTTGACAATCTGTAGTTTCCAAACCAAGTGGGAGTTTAATAGAAATAATGATTGAAGTTTCGTCAGACAGACAATGATACATCGAAGTCAAAAAATACAGCGGTTGCACGATGATGTGAAATATGAAGTGTTATTTGCTTTTGAATCTCTCAAGTGTGTTTCCTGCTCGTATCTTGATAAGATAGTTTAATTTACATTAATTCTTTTTGCGAATTAGCAGAAACGCTGTTATCAAGTTTTGTTTATTACCTAATGTTTATCAATTTATTTATTAGTTTTACCAAACTGTTTATCGACATCGTCGGTTTCGATTTATATAATCAAGATGATGCGAACAGAGGACGCAAAAGATTTATATCTCTTCAAAAATCGCTCGTACAGCACTCTCAAGCAATTCCGTGTAAATATTAAATCGCACACAACGTTACACCTTCCTGATTTTAATTTCATCGGTAATTGAATGATACCATTGAGTGCATTTTGCAAATAAATCGCAAGGTATATGGAAGGAGCAATGCTTAATTTAATTAATTACACACGATATACGTGAAATTTAAATCTCGCGACAGTAATAATTACTTTGATCCGCAATTCGAAATTCTTTGTAAAACAGTTCGAGAACTTTGCAAACAAATTACGCTTTATATTCAATTACTGAAAGAGTGGTACATCTTTTGTATTTTACTTTATCTTTGCTGCGAATAATTATTAACGCATGTTAACGACCATTTATTGAAACAACGAGCACAATTTTCTACGTGTTTGACATTTTAGTTCCTCAGACAACTAAATGTACAATGTACAAATGAAAAATATTATATAAAATATTCGATTTAGACTGGTCGAAGAAGAACGTGCGCGAAAAAATTGTAATTTGAAAGTTTCGGGGAATTGTGATGAAATCGAATTTAGTTGTGGAAACTAACGTAAAAATTGAAAGTTACAACGAGTTGAAACCAAGATGCGAGGGAGAGATATAGAAATGAATAAGAAGGGGAATTCACGTCGTACTGAAACGTAGATTATCGGAAATCTCGACTTGAAATTTAGATGGAATCTACGTGTCGCCCTCGCCGTCACAACGTAAACCAATCGTGTTTCCCTGGGTTAGCTTTATTGACGTACGTCACTTTCACAAATATAGAAATGTGTCGAAAAAAAAATAAAAAAACATACTACGTTGGTTTTACCTTTGTTTCATGAATACATGAAATGTACATACATATTTACTACAGTGAATATAACGTCTCTATAAATAATATAAAAATCCGACAAAGATGATTCTGACATTGTCCAATATAGAAATTACGTCGATTGTCTGAACTAATTGGGAGACAAACAACCGTTTGGATAAACATTCTTTCGGATAATTGGTTTGAAAGACTCAAACTAGAAATTAAACAATTTTCAAATGTTTATTACGTAAAAAGATACACATCTAAGTCACTAGAAATTTCTATTATTTCTTCATTTGGTATGCAATTCGAGAGTTTTCTCTTGATCCATTTGTAAGTACTCACTTATGTACACAGCTTGATCTAATTTATCGTAATTTGCTATTTTCGAGCTTCTGTAGAGACGAAAATTCCTCTTGTTATCCAAGTCTTTCTTTCAATAATATTAAAATTTCGCTACTTTCAATATCGTTAAACTTAAATTTTTCCTACATTACGTTCTACGGCTTTTATTAGGTTCGATAATATCTAGTTTAGCTTTCAATTTCAGCATCACACATTTTCTTTTAATCTGAAGTGAAATCTGTAACGTAAAAAAGTTTAATTAAACCAGATACTAGATAGACCATTTGAGACAAAAAATATGTGTTCCAAAATGTAAACATTGCTAAGTGTATAGTTTAAATAGTTACGTATATATACACACATATATATTAGGTGATCCAACATTCAGATAATCGAAATTTGAATGATCGACGTTTTGCTGTATGCTTTCATTACGAGCGATATACGATCAAAGTATAAAAGACATTTACGTGACACGGTGCATCAGGATCTGATCGACTAAATTGGTTAAAATTGCAAATTCAGTTAATAATATATTTATTAACCCCTTAATAGCGACTAAATAGACAACAATATGCTGGGAAAATAACGCGCGCGCGATGATCCGTTGTAATTATGTATGTACTTTTGACGTTGATTGAACGCATGTTCAACTCATATCAATTTTGATATCACAAAATGCTTTGATAATTGACGTAGATCGTGTCAAACAAATTGCAAACGACTTTCTATCTAACTGCTGTCTAATATATAACTAAAAGAAAGTTTACAAAATCGAATTGTAATTGACAAGAGAAATGGGCATTGCATGTTCTAAAATAGACGAGTGTTTGGTATAGAAAGAATGATTAAATTTTAATATTTTGACCATGATTTGTAAAAAAAACCGAGAAATTTCTTGGGGCTAGAATTGAAATACAAAAATTCAAGGATCGTAGCTGGATTAACTTAATCCTATGTTATTATAATCTATCAAAATGTACCAATTAATTAAATTCTTTTCACCTCTTCTCAAAAATCTTGGAACATACAATGCGATACTGGGACATTTGTTTCAAATCTCGAGAAATGCCAGTACGTTGCAATTCTATTATAAAATACACGTGCAATTGGGAAATTATATTATCTATAGCTGCTGAATATTCAAAATAAAAAAGTGTCCTAGAACTTTAGACGTCCATATATATCTACATCTGCTCTCTACAAATACACAGGAATACCCGATTACAAGCGGAAGAAACTCGAATTCATATCGTTAATGTAACATCGAGTCACGTTTGTAATCAAATCGACGAAATGAAAGATGCTCCGAGGAACGAAAATCTTACAATTAGTACATTCAATGAAGATAAGTTTTGAACGACAGTAAACTGTATGCGATCATTCATGGAAGCTACACGTTCACCCAACCAAAAGTACACGATGCCACTTAAGAAGTCAGCCTGAAATTTCAGAGACACTAAACAAGATTTACAATGATGTGATATCCTCCTCGGAGTAAATATTTTCTTCTTTAAAGAAAAAGAAAAAGTTAGATAACTTCTATGAAAATAACAGACAATTCACTACAACTGAGATATCATCCTCCTGGCAGTGAAAAACGCGCGACACTGAAATTAAGCTGAAACCTATTTACAAATGCATTAGCCAGAGTCTTGGAGTTAAGGAATGGAACGCGACCGCGTTCACCCACCGTATTCGGTTGGTACAAATTAGCAGCCGTGGCATGATAACACGATCCAGCTTAATCCGTTTCGCGCACTATGCGGCTTGTTGCTGCGGCAATGCAAACCTTAACAAGGACGGGGCTATGTTACATCCGATGTAAACGAATCGTTGAACAAACAAACAGCCTGATAGGGTGGAACTGGCTCTCCAACCATTCTGTACCATGAGCACACCGATTGCCTACAGTCACGCTAACTGCGCGTCCCCCTTGCACGTACGATACAACCACGCCGCGGTCGAACTTGTCGCTTAGACATTTATCAGTTCACTGGGAAGTTCATCCGTTAAAATCGATTTTGCACGGGCCGTATGGGAGCTTCAACTTTTCGAACGATCGAGAGACTCTCGCCCTTCTCCTCGCCGCTTGGAAGAATTAGTCGAGCGAAGGAGACAATGGGAGAGAGAGAACGGGGGTAGAAGAAGATCGACGTGAGCCGCCATAATCGAGCTTTGTAATTACAACTACCGTTAATATCGCCGGGGGAAAAAAAGTTGCCAAAGTTTAAGTTGTTTAAGATCTTGTATAATATTTGAGGGTTTCATGTTACGTGTATGTTCACATTGGTTCACATTGTTCTGATTGACTCTGATTTTTAAAACAATCGAAATCGATCAAATTTGATCTGTTCTCAAATTGTAACCACTTCCCGCGAATTGTTTTATTATTTTACTTATGGTTTTTTTTTTCTTTATTATTTTTATTATTGAATTATTTTGTTTTATAGTGTGTTTCGTATATTTTGTATAGTGGTTTCATATGGATAAATTCACCGCGGAAATGAGTATTTTGCGAGAACAGTGTGTAAAAAATGACGCTGATGTTTTCTGTTGCATTTGTGGGAAAATATACTGTTGCGAAAGAAAGGAAAAATATCACGGACTTTCGTGAAACGAAGGCATATTTTGGACGTCAAAAATTGGACAATAAAACTAACAATGGGTACCACATTAATTTAGAAAAATTAACAATATATTCGTAATTAGGAGCTCCTTTACTTATTCAAAAGGCAGTGAATATTGAAACTGTTGTAATTTTGCGAAAACGATAAGCCTGATCTCGTTTTAAAGCTTGAAACCTCTATTTTCAAAGTCGTTCGTTTTATGCTAAGGCGTTCTTGCGTCACACACCGACTGTGCAAAACAAGTGGAAATAGTTTTCTTCTCGAAAATAGATTGTCATGGCTTGTAAAAATAGCGAGCAATCTTTTTCGAGCGCGACCGAATCCGCGATCGATTTGAAAATTGAAGCCTCCTCTTTGTAACTTTATGTGTGACCTTTTCTCGCCATTTTATTGAACTTTGAGCTATTTGGCTTACATGACGAAGATTCAAGGAATCGTAACACTTGCATTCGTTTTCAAAGATCAATCAATTGACGAGGAAAGATTATATATTGTAGCAGGAGTGTATGACAATTTATACCGTTTCGGAGGAGAAAAGTGTCTTCACTCTCAAACATCTCTGAGTAAAATGAACGATGCATGTTAAAAGTAGAGGCTTCGTGTTTTAAAACGGATCCAAGTTTATTATTGAACGAATTAAAATTTCTCGATATTTAGCGTCAGAATATTTATGGGAGTTCCTGCAGAGTCAATCACGGAAGTCGGTATGTACATACATATGTCTGTGAAATTTTAAATTTACAAGTACCTGAAATATTTTATAGATGTTAATTTTGTTACGAAACCGAGTAAAATGCATGTCGAGCGATAATGTTGACTAACACATATATTTTCGACTATTTCAAGGCTGACGAGAAATAATAATACGCGTGTCATTAAAATAATAATACATGTTACGAGCGTGACAGAAAATGATAAATATCTGATTGTAATACTAATTGTACGTAATATTAAATGTATTTATGCAATTTCATGCAATTTTATTCTTCATCGGGTTAAATCGAACATGACTTTGTTAGAATAACTCATTAAACATTTCCTTTAGAACTTTAGATTTCTTAATTTCAATACGGCGGCTTGACTAACGAGCTAGCTGGTTCTCCAAAAATTTATTGGTTAAGATTAAAATTATTAAAATTATAAAATTATTTGTAGGATAAGATTAAAATAAAAAAAAGCTAAACTATAAAAGGATTGAAAAGATTAAAAAGCTAAACTATAAAAAGATTAAAATTATAAAATTATTTATAGGACATTCACAACACCTTCGATATTTGTTCAAAAATACGTATAAATTAATCAAGAACAGAGATGAATCCGAATAATTAATTTAAGGGGTTGGAAAATAGCAGGAAATAGAATGTTATTACGATACAATGAGAATATATTTAATTTGTTGATTCTTGTTCCATGTCGTCTATCAGATTCTTCGCGTAAAATCTCCAAAACGTTTAGATTCTTTGAACGTGTAAAATTCGCAAGTGTAGATGTTGATTTTCGTGACTGACTTTAGTCGCGGTGTTTCCAGTTTCAACGAAGTTTTCAGAAAACTTTTCGAGAATCTTCTTGTTATAAATACAAAACGGCCCTCGTAAACAAACCGTCCCTCGAGGTGTCTAAGTTTCAACGAAATTAAGAGTCCGATAATGAGATCTCGTCGGAGAACGAGGCGTGGAGGGGTTGGAAAATAAGATTCAACGTGATTCGACGAGATTGATGAAAATATTGAGTAACGAGGGACTGTGCGGCAGTGGAGAATTGAATTTAACTCAATGAACTTACGGGGACTATCGAAAATCGATTATGGTTGTTTAGATTTTCCCTTTTCTTTTTTCTCTTCGCGACGTTCGACGCCTCCTTAGAACAGGAGAGTTGGTTATAAATAACCTTGCGATTTCTTTCAAATTCGAGCAATGTAATCGTCAGGCTTGTAATATGTGAAACAACGTCCAAGATGCAGTGTTCTTTATAATATTTGACACGTAAAACGTGTTTTCTTCTCTATTTTCTTTACTATATTCTCAAAATTACAAAAATCACAAAAATTCGCGATCTAACAATCATGATAGTCTAACAAATTCGACGTATAATTAATCTACACGTCAATTTGTGTATACTCAACTTTATAATCTAAATATTCAGACCTAAACGAAAATCAAACCTATTCTAACTTGACACACATGCGTAGTATGTTCCTACAAGAAAATGCACGAAAAGTGACACGAATCCAACTGAACACGCACAATAAAATTCGCAAAAGTCTCCTACAAACATTCGAACACAGTACCAAACGTTCTCACAAACATGCGCAGAAAGTTTCCGAATAATTTATTCCATCGAGCAACATTGTCATTCCCTCAGTCGCGGGATCAGTTACGCCGCATTTACCTCGATGTCGAAACGTCATCGCGCTAACCAGTTGCCTACGAGTGCAAGTCGACGATCCGACCTGTCCCGCGAAACAGAGTTACAATATTTCCGAAGCGCGTGGCGTCGCCGGGCGAAGGAAACCAGCCCAATTACGGTCTATTTACAGACGTCTCGGATGCGCTGACACGGGCAACACGCCACGATCACAAGCAACAAAAACACGGAATCTCATTTCCGGCCGGTGTTTTCAATGAAAAGACGGATCGACGGAGCGACGCAGCTGCAGAATCGGCCGCGAACAAACGCGGCGAATACGCCTTGACGTTTGTTTGTAGAGAAGACAACAGAGAATCCCGTCGCGAGTTCGCCCCGTGGACGAACGATGGCCGTGTATCCATGCGAATTGAACGCCGCCGGCTTCATTTCGGACCCCCGTCGTGTCTTTCGATTTCCGACCGGCTGAAATATTCATCGAACGCCGAGGGGTCGCGAACTTCGCAAACCGGGTCGCGGCAGTTTCCGCGGGTCGATTCCTCCCGACAATGGGAAGGCACGGGTCATCGATCGGGCGATAAATAAATCCATCGAGCACGAAAAAGATCCCGCGTCTCGCGGGATTTCACGGCGACGAGCATTTGTCTCTCTCTCTCTTTCTCTCTTGGAGAGAGTGTATCTGGGTCTCCGTCGTTATCGTCGAAATACTCGATTTATCCGACCGTGACTGACGTCGATGGAGTTTAAGAACGCCGTACGTACGATACTTCGTGATATTTTTACTTTTGATGAGATTTTATTATTATCCGTCTGATCGTATGACGGACGATGATTTTATAGAAAACAACGTGTTTACGTGCTTTGTGAAATCGTGCGTTGCCCGGAATGGAATTTTCGTTGGAAATTTCATTCCATTTTTTCTTCTTTCTTATTTTTTCTTCTTTTTTTTTTCTTTTTTTGCGCGCGCGCGTCTTTGAAAGTAAAAGAGGCGCAGCGCCAATGGTTTACTGGGATTTCAATCTAAACATAAAGCTGTCAGCGCTGCTGAGATTGATACATGCACCATGCAGGCGAAGCATATATCATTCGGTCGGGAAGGGCTGTTCTAGATACGTACATACGTACGTATATTCGAGTTTACTCCCTTCAACATTGAGGGGATGAATTTTTTCTCTCTTTCTCTCTCTCTCTTGAGACCACAACTACGATAGATTTGGCGAGCGTTTGCATTTAAAAGTTCAGTGAGAAGTGAAATTATATCCGCGCATCAAACGCTTCGCCATTAAGAATATTGTGTACACTCATTAAGCATAATTTCTTCAACGTTTTGCAAGTTTCGGTATTATCGATATTGCAATTAACGTTAAACATCGGGGAAACTTTAGCTTTTATCGTTGCGAAATTTTGTTGCCTGTAAATTACATGGTAAAAGCATCGTTGAAAGCGCTTTACGACGCGTTAATGTAACTCTAAAGACGGGTCACGGTAAGATATAATAGCTGCTTACGTTCTTAAGTGCACAGTTCAGTGTTGCCATTTATCTGACTCATTTTTTTTAAACAATGATTGTCGCCGTTTACCTGCCAACGAGCGGTTTAATTGTTTACGCTTGAATATCACGTCGTTCGTTTCACAAAATTGTATAACCTAGATGGGAAAATATTCCTACTCTCGAAATTAGAAAGCAAAAATCTTCCAAAAAAATATCGCTTCTGTAAATGAAAAAGTAGAATTTTTCAGAATAGTTAATTTCTATAAATTGAACTCTTAATTTCTGTAAATTATTATAGAAATTAATTTTATTTCCAATTATGTAGAGAACTATAATATTAAAGAGTAGAATTTTGTGACACAAATTATAATAATTGAGAAGAATAATAAACGAAATATATTACATTGAATAGTATTATTGTACTAATGATAATAAAAAATAAGTTTAAACTGATATAATTTTGTTAAGATGATAGAACAATTCACTTGGTCTCGTTTTACATCCCTCGATAATTATAATAATAGTAAATTTAAAGATTTACATCACATAGCGAGGACTTTTATCTCGAAAATTGTAAAAATTCAAACGTGCGCAAAACCGTTAAAAAAAATTCTTTTCGTAATTAATTCTACCTTTATTTTGAAGATTGAAGTCTTCATCGCGAGTTTATCACAAGTCCTCAAAATGTGTTGTATGATTTTTCTTATTAAACTTGGAACATTAGAATTAAATGACGAAATGTTAGGATTTCTTGAACTTTTGTCATTCGTTCTTTTCCTATTATTATTAGTACTAGTTATATTTTTTGTAAAATTATTATTCTTAAAATTCAGTGTAATAAAATGATGAAAAAAGCGCAAAGTTTTAAGAGCGCACGTCAATTATCACGATTACGCTGGATTTAGTAGCGAGAAAAAGAATTTTTAACATTTTCACGTCTGAACTTTTATTATTTTCGCTGCGACGTAGAATAACCTTCGAAAACAAAACAAACAAACTTTTTACTGTCCGAATAAAAGCTTAAGAATGAAACCAGGTGTGATCTTCTCTCTACAAAATTACATTAATTTAAATTGTCGATCTTTCATTGTCATTGATACGTTAGTTATTCTCTTTACTGTACGTTAAAGTATCCAGACAACATTATCTTCGTTCAGTTTCTCGCGAAATAAAGAGAAACCCACCGTTTAAACAGCGCACGTACCAACGCGAACTCGACTCCAACAATATTTAACGCCCGTTCCAACGGCAACGGCCAAGAATGGCAAGTTATTCGGTACACAAGGCTTACGTTTAAGTAGCGCGGTACCGCTACCAAGGAACACAAACAGATGCAGCCTGAGGGACGGTGAATTTATCGTCGCTGGCGGGATATCAGGTGGTCGCCGGGACGAGAGAGAAGCGACCGCCGCGTTTGTTCCGACGAGGTTTGTCATTTCGCGTTTCTTATGAATTTCTAACAAGCGGCGTGAGCCACTTGCGGTGATCTCTGTCGATCGAACGACACACGCGTGATAAATAATTCGTAGATCGCCAGCGAACCGCGGAAAGTAACGTCCCGCCGGTTTTCCGGCACCGAGATTCGCCTCCGGTGTGCATTTGGACGAGCACTTCCGGCTTTCGACATCTGCTTGTCATTTCCTTTCATCAGACACCGAACGACCAGTCCCCGTCAAATTTTTACGTAGCTCGATTCGACGAGCGTCGAACATTTGGTCGAATTTTGATAGAAATTTATTGATTTGAATTTTCTCATAGCATTTTCAGTACGACATAATTCTTCCTTCATTTGGATTCAAAAATTGTGTTTTCGGTTGTTGTCGGTTCGGCAAATGGCCACCAGGAATATTCAATAACGCAATTCAATACGCGCGTTTAATGCAATCGAAATTAATTAATTCGCGCGCGAATTGTTTTGTGACATTTCGAGAGCGATCGAGTAACCTCCCTGCTATTATATTTGTGCTGCGAATTAAATTTTTAGTTGTTGGTTGGAGTAGAGTTGAATTCGCGCCGTTTCCCGTGCAATTGTCACTCATTTCCATGCAAATTTCATAGGCACAGAGACGTCCATCGATCTATGAATAATTTCCATTGGTAACGGCGAGAGACAAAGATATATTTGTTGTTTACTGATAACCATTTCGTTGAATGGATCTTCGTAAATTGAGCAACGCCGCGCGTTATGTAAACGGGTAAATTTATGCGTAATAACGTATAACATTGGTCCAGTACATTGACCTGTATTCTCAAACTACAAGCGCATTAAAATCCATTAAATGCATAATATTTGCATAAATTTCTGCCCATTACTTTTAATTACGGCTTAACAAGGCGGGCTATCGATCGAATTTCGTCAGAGAACATCACTCCGGCCCCGAATACTCTCGAATCGAATAATTCTGTCGATAAGTTCTACTATCAATAATATGAATTACGTCAGCCAACGATATTTGTCGGTTCAATTAGCTTCCCACGAGGTTTATTTATTATTTTAAATTGTCGTTACTGCATTACGTTTGTCAGTATCGTTTCAAATGGCACGCGGATTTATGTACCAGAGCAAGAAATTATATTCAAATGTCGAACATTGTTTAGAAATTAATATATCTTTCTTACCATATACCATATAGAATGTAGAAAGATGCTTAACTTATACTTAAATACAGAAAGAAATTGTACGAATGACTGTATAAAACTGTTACTCATGAAACAAATCAAAAAGAACAGGAAACGTCATCACCAAAGTCCATGAAAATCCACTGCTTGAAGACAATTTTGCACGTGAAAACCAGTGTTGGTGTTTCAAACCAGTGTTAGCATATTCCAGATGCTTCGTGTGAAAAATTTCATCCTTTTCATCTATCTTTCCAACTTAAGTCTCGCGCTAGCTGAAAAATTTTATAGTCCAAGATCATTCGAACATATCTGATGGAATAGAAAAAAATACATTTTCCCAAACGTTTTTCCCCTTCGTCTCATCAATCAGTGTAAATTACGTCACGATTTTCATATTGTCACTAATGGAACTGATATTCAGGTGGCCTGGTTTTTTGCGAAACATCCTGTTTTATATACATAAGTACTACTTATTATCTACTACCATTCCACGTAAAATTCGAAACACCGATCGAGAAAGGCGTTCACGACTCGAAACGCTCGATCCGGACATCCGAGCGACCTCGTACCTCGCGCGAGTCATCCGACATCATCGTGACAGTGTCACGAGTCCCACAGCCTCCTCGAAATAACACACACACGCTTCCTAAATCCCGCCACCTGGAAGTGCTCCAAAATCCTTAAAACATCGCCGGGGCGCGAAGGAGATCGCGTAGGGATTTGCCGAGCCGACAGCGCGCCTTCGCGTTTGCGGATGTTTGCTCGGGGATCCCGTGAAACGAGGAACGACGCACCTATGTAGGTATCGGCGGTGGTGAGCTGGTGGTCGGCCAGCCCGCCGGCTGGCGAACAGGGTGAGAACGTAAGCGCGGATATAGAATCTGAAAAGGAGCGAACACACCGGGAGGGGCGAGCGACGGGGCGAGGGGAGAGGGAAAGAGAGAGAGAGAGAGAGAGAGGGTGATACGGAGTACCGAGGACGAGAGGTAACTATGCAAATGCAAGAGTACATTTATCTCGGCACCACGCCCATGTATTTCCTGGGAGCTTCCGGACGCATTGTCGGCAGCGAATCGAATCCCCACACCCTTCGCTGCCCTCAACGCCACCCCTCGTCCCACCTCGTTCCTCTACTCTCTCTCGTCTCGCTCGCGCAACCGATCCAACCATCTCTCGCGCTCACTCCCACCTTTCCTTTACGCTATCATTTCTCTCTCTCTCTCTCTCTCTATCTATCTATCTGTATTTCTCTATCACCCTGTATCCCTGTCTCTCACGCGGCGCGCGTGTACTCGTGTGCATGCACACGGGAGTGCCACCACCCACGCCGATACTCCGGAGATTTACGAGCAAACTAGCCCGGTCCCCAGGGCTAATAGACCGGCAAGTTATGGGCCAATTCAATTTAATTTCGAAAATAAACAACCGCCAACGGCGACGTTGGTCAATTTATTCGGAAAATCCCGCGAGCGGATCGCGATACACCGCACCGTTAGAAGAAGAAACATCGTGAGGAGGCAGCGTGCCGACTTCCCCCTCCTCTCGAGGATACGGCGGCGAGGGAGTGGGGGGTGGTGAGGCGCGTCAGGTCGCCACGCTAATTCGCGGGACTTGGCTGAAAATTAACCGCTGCTGGCGTTAAATTAACCGTTCGGACGGCTATATATTTACACGCGGATTGTTCCGTGCCTGGCAACGAGCCCGGGCATTTTTAAGCGCACACGCCGCTTAAAATATTTGCCCACCGCGAACGCGCGTACAACAGTTGCAGCGCTGTTACGCGACCGTTTTTTTTTTTTTTTTCGCTTCTCCTCCTCCTGCATGCGTGTTTCTTTGTTTCTCCAGGAGGAGGATCCGCGCAGGAAATCGCGAATGGTCCCGGGAATTACGCCACGTTCACGGCGAGAAACTGAAAAATGGAGAAACCTCGGTGAGCTATGGGCTTCGAGAGAGGATACGGTACGCTCTGGTAAACCATCGCTCGAACTTCTTGATAGATGTTGCCACCTGAAATGAAACTTGCAGCCCATTCTGGATTTGCCTGTCCGCTCGGGTATTTTTCACTCGCCCACGCTCGATAATCTTCGTAATAAAATTATACCGCGTTTGGAAATAACGTTTCCACGGTGTGGCGCGCTGTGGAAACGGGGAGGGAATTGACGATTCCGCTAATAAAATTACGCCGTGTTTCCGGTTTGAAAATTGCGTTTTAACGAAAGTTAATACGACAAATAAAAAGGAAATCGAGCGAAACGAGTGAAGTGATAACGTGCATTTGCGAATTTAATATTGGACCATCTGAAAACGGAGAGTAATTGTTTGAAACTTTGCCGAATCCTGTTGAAGTTATTAAACACGTGAAAATGGAATTGAATTGAGAATACAGATCTGTAAATTTGATATTTTAACGCTTTGTTATAGGAAACTTTAAAATACAAACTTGCACTGGATGGAAACGTAATATGAAAAAATATATTATAAAATATAAAGGACAGGATGCTTCTTAGCATTATTTAGTACGTGAAACAATTTTCTATCGAGGTTCCAAAGTATAGGTTCAGTCGTAATGGTAATCGAAGGCTCGTTACCATTGTTGCCACAAATGCAACCGTGAAATATTCCAGTTTTCATTTGGACTCACGGCCCGTAAATACACGAGAAACGAATTTTATACCAGATAGAAGAATTATATACGAGTTGATTGAGTGATGGTTGCTGATCGATTCTTATCGGATATGTCGTCTTCGTCCTAGATTTATGACACGCCATGCAATGCAAAATTTTCCAATAACTCTTCATTTTTACGTTTCGCGAATCTGCAACAACTCCCTGGTTATACGCGCGAGAGGCCACGACAAAAATCTGTTTGACAGATCTTGGCCACCTTCTTTCAGAAAGCAACGTTTTATATTTAAAAACGCGATAATTTACAAGTTCAGTTTCTTGGGACAAAATATCTCGAGTTCCACTGATTGAGAGAAAACGTACGAGATGTCTCGCTTAAAACGTCACACGAGTTATTTCATTTGCAGATACAGAAAGTTTAATAAAGTCTGAGTAACTAACTGTGTATTCCAGCCAGTGATTGAATACAAAAAAAAAATGGAACGACAGTTTCTATACAACGATAAATAGTAAATAAATAGTTGACAAATGTCTAGCTCTACGTTAGATTTAATAGAATTTGATAAATCTTACATTTTTGATATTGATACTGATATTTCATTTTAATATTGTCAAAATTAAACAAACGTGAAGTTTAAATTGTTACAATCTCTGATGTCAGTCCAAAGTTAATGGACCCTGTAATGTCCTCGGAATAAAAATGGCCACGAACTCGCGTAATATAATTGTAGTTAAATTATCAATTAAATTAATATTTTATATATAATTTATTTCTATTAAATATCTATATATATAAATAATAAAATTAATAAAAAAAATTCTATATAATTCAATGAAAATTAAATAGGAAAATTAAAATTAATAATGATAAAGTTTGTATTATAAGTTAACAATTTATAATTACACATGATTTATATATTTCATACGGTCGTACACTAACTCGAAGCGTGTCGCGATGAAATTGTTGTACACAGACGACGCTCACACGTGCACGTGTTGTTCTCCAGATAGCACGACAGTACATAGGTGAATATTCAGCGTTTCTAAATTGCTCGTCTTCGAGCGTACAATATCCGACTATCGCGGAAGAATGGAAAAGAGCGCGAGAGTGTTCTCGTTACTGACATCGGCATCTTGTCGCGAGTGTCGCGCACGTTGCGTCCAACCAGCTCGAACAATCGTCATCGTGCACGTAAAGCCCGCCCGAATAAAATCGGTTTCTCATAATATCGAAATGAAGCCGGAACGGGATGCTCCAGTTTCAACGGGATCAAGCACGAGAATAGAAAACTCGGGCGTTCGTGCAACGAACGTGTTTGGAAAACGATCGAACAGCGCGGGAAGTAATTTTGAAATTTTCGACTCGGTCTGCTGATCGTGTCTGCGTGTTATCAGGTTTGAAACTTTTCTTAATTTTTAGATTCTTCAATGTAAATGTGAATCTTGAACATGATTCTTCAGTTATCTTAGATTCAAACATATTCTAGGCAAACATCGCAATATATATAATATTAATAATATAATATTATATATATTGTGATAATAATACAATTATAACATTGTAAAATATAATATTATTCTATCTAACAGAAATTTTATTATAATAAATCTATTATAATATAATATAATATTTTTTTGGTACAATTTCAAGAATGCACAAAATACACAGATTGATCAAAATACACAAAATATCAGTGTCAGTCTCATTATGATCATCTTTTGTCATAAAAGGATATTTCTTTAGTTGGGTATGTAAATGTATAAACTTGCACAAACATCTGCAACTAATTTTTCATTGTATATCCCTCATTGCTATTTTTGCACTTAACGCGTTTTTTTTTTTTCTTGTTTACGCCTCCTCGTTCAATTAATCACTCGTAAGGGTCCATATATGAATAAAATGAAACTAAAATATATTTCCATCCATTCGCAAAAATTTCCAGTGATAAATTCCATTGTATCTGTTCATGCGCGATAACAAAACCAGTGCCGCGTTGCAAAAACAAAACAAAAAAAGAAAAAAAAAAGAAAAATAAATAAACTCGATTATCTGAATATAAATCGGCGACTAATAAACGCGTTTTACAATCACCTGCTCGACATTTAACCACGTTCGAAGCGGAGGAGATCTTTTCAATTATCACTTATACCAGCGGCAAAGGCCAGCCTATTATTGGACGCCGATATTCGTGCCGGTGAAGCTGTCGATAGGCGGGTAGCAGTTCGCGCTCTCCCACCCATATCTGCCTAATCATAGCGTTATAGCAGTGTGTTGATCATCACACGTGTAATTGGCTCCGTGAAAGCCCCGTGTATCCGTGTAGTAGACCCGCTTCGATCCCTCGTTCTCCCCTCTGTCGTTGCCTCTCGATTGCGACGCGATGGGTTGCGTCGTCGCGCGAATTTGCATTTCTATCAACGCGTCGACACAGGATTCAACCGCTCGACAGCATCCTTCGTTCACCACCATCTTCGTCCTTCGTCTCTCAATCACCGTCGAACATTCTTCGTCGATCTTCTTTCTCTTTACTCTTTCTTCCCTGTCGTCTCTGTCGATTTTTTTCTTTTCCCTATGATCACTCTCTTTTCGTTTTTAGTTTGTTCTGGTGTGTTGGTTGCACAGGTTTGAGAAGCGACGAGAGAAGTCAAATCGATCAACTCCATGTTGGATAAAAGATCGGGCGAAATTGTCGGACGATTCGTTTCAATGACGTCTTGGTTCGTTTCGCGAAACTGAGTGCTGCGTGATGAGTTGAGTCAAATATTTTTCGATCTTTCGTCCACTTTGGAACATTGTTAGATTTTTTTATAATTATCGAATCACTGCTTCTTTTTGAATTTGTTCAAACTTGGAACGTTCCAACGCGAGTTCTTGAAGTTTGTCAATTTCTCTCTCTCGTTATTCATTCAATTTTCCCCGCAAAAGTCTAAAAGAAATTTTCAAATCCATCTTAGTTTTTGTTCCTTGAAATAAAATTGGAGAACACGGGAATCGAAATTGAACGTTTCAATGCGCGCGTGTACATTCGAATTACGAGTCAAATGCAAACGCTTGACACGGTGATTAACAAACGTTAATTAATCCACGTTCTAACCACGCCACTGTTTTTCGAGCGCGCATAAAATATGTTCGTTACATCGGTTGTAACGTGATCGTGCGGGAAACACGCGATCGAACAAGTCTCGCTTTTGTCGAGCGTGGTTTTACGAGGGCAATATTTACCGATGGCAAATATCCGAGCGGTCGATAGCATCGAGCGATTGGCCAATCCACGGGAACCCATAGTTTCGATGCTTCGCTTTATCAGTCCCCTCCCCCTCCCCATAAAGTGGCATCGAAGAATCGATTGCTGACGACGCGACGTTACGGTCCCGAGTTTACAAGTTCTTGGCCTCTTTTCAGGTCATAGGTTCAAAAATTGACAGCACGTCGAGATCTCAGAAAAAGACAGTGGACTTGATCGAACATTCGTGGTATTATTTTTCTTTTTTTTTTTTTTTTAATAACACTGAAAGTATAATTAATTTCGTAGCATTGAAATATTTAATCAATTATATTGGAAAAGTTCAGATTTGAGATACAGTTTAATCTGTAAATGTAATTTTGATTCTGAGTTATATTAGTTAAAGTCTGAGGTGTAATCTGACGCCAGAAAATTTAATCAATTATGCTTGAAAATTGTGACAGAGTCTAATCTTATATTCTGAGATATATTAGTTAATATGTAAAGTCTAAAATACAAATCTGATTCCCCAAAAGAATCTAACGATAGTTAATGTTCTTATTTCTGAAATATTTAATCAATTACATTTAAAAAACCAAATTAAAATTTGAGATACAGCCTAATTTGCGAATGTAACTTATATTCTAAGATACATCAGTTAATAAAAGTCCAAGATACAAATCTGATTCCCCAAAAGAATCTAACGATAGTTAATGTTCTTATTTCTGAAATATTTAATCAATTACATTTAAAAAACCAAATTAAAATTTGAGATACAGCCTAATTTGCGAATGTAACTTATATTCTAAGATACATCAGTTAATAAAAGTCCAAGATACAAATCTGATTCCCCAAAAGAATCTAACGATAGTTAATGTTCTTATTTCTGAAATATTTAATCAATTACATTTAAAAAACCAAATTAAAATTTGAGATACAGCATAATTTGCGAATGTAACTTATATTCTAAGATACATCAGTTAATAAAAGTTCAAGATACAAATCTGATTCCCCAAAAGAATCTAACGATAGTTAATGTTCTTATTTCTGAAATATTTAGTCAATTACATTTAAAAAACCAAATTAAAATTTGAGATACAGCATAATTTGCGAATGTAACTTATATTCTAAGATACATCGGTTAATAAAAGTCCAAGATACAAATCTGATTCCCCAAAAGAATCTAACGATAGTTAATGTTCTTATTTCTGAAATATTTAATCAATTACATTTAAAAAACCAAATTAAAATTTGAGATACAGCCTAATTTGCAAATGCAATTTATATTCTGAGGTATATCAGTTAATATATAAAGTCTAACATATAATCTGAAAAGAACCTAGTGATAAGTTAATATTATTATTTTTCGAAAAATGGTACGAAAAAGTTTGTTGTTTCCTCGAAAAAGTAAAGAAAGATGTTTTCAACTTTTGAACGGTAGTGTATAACGTCGTTCGATCGTGTATTTCAGCTGAAATGAACAACGAGTTTCGAGCGCGAAGATGGTAGCGAAGTCCAGAAGAGAGAAAAGAAAAGAGAAATAACGCAGAATGATGGAATGCAAAGGGGGGAGGGGAGCAATGGACGTACGAAGAAACAACGGAAAAAGCAGAAATATGGGAAGAAAGTTGAAATAAAAAAGAGAGGAGAAATGTGTAGAAACAGGGCAGAAATAGAAATCGAGATGGGAGAGGTAGAGGAATCGGTGTGAAGTACAAAAAAAAAAAAAAAAAATAATGTAGCAGGTGTCGAGGGCGAAGAGCGTAAAGCACGGAAAGTATTTTAAGAGTGAAAGCTCGGCAGACGTAACAAGAGTGACTTTCTTCTCGAAAGAAATATCGCGTTTGGCGATGCCGTACGTTTTTCCAAATCTTCCTTTGACAACGTCGGAAAGTTCAAACGAAATTTTTTCTCTTTTCGCCGGAAAAATGGGAAAAACTGTTCGAATGTTTATGCAAAAAGTATTCGCTAAATGCACAGTATTGACGAAAAAAGAAAAAAATGAACTGAAAAGTGGAATGGATTCCGGTCAAATATTGTTTTTACGATATTTATTTCCTAGCGGTTTGACGTACAGCGACTCGCAAAATGTTTATACTACGAGCAAGCAAAATATTTTGAAACTTCATTGGTACCGCAATGAAATACAATTGTTACAGTAATATTTGTAAAATTTGAAATTAATCCAGAAAAAATATCTATAGTAGCCACACGATATTTACTTCGAACTATCTAGCAAAAGAATTAGTAAGCAGCGTGAAGAGCAGTTTATGACAAGAGTTAAATTAACTGAGATTTGTTAATGTAATGTACAAGAGTGATTCTATTAAAATTTATCAGTATAATAAATAGACTACTTACGTATTCGTATGAAATACTACAGGATCCACGCAATTTTACAAAACTGAAACTGTCTAAAATATCTAAAGTACACTAATTGTTGTAATTTTTAATAGAAGAAATCTCTGCTTCCTTAGACGTGCCTATAAAATTACAATTTCATAAAAATCCGAAGTTTAATAATTATCCAAATTTCCATGAAAAATAAATATTCCCACTAGATATCTCAGAATTTCCACATGATGGTAGGTATTTCCAGACTCATCTCTACCAATGAAACGATGATAAATAATCACCTCTCATTAGAGCGCTAATGAAATTTCAAAATGCTTCGAACACAGATAGTATATTCATGCAACGTGTCTGCAACGTGTTTGTTGAATTAATTCGCGTGCTACCGTACAAACGTGCCGTGTGTATTTTCTTGAAAGTTTCTGCACGCAAATCAAAATGGGGAATGTTTGTTGTGAGGGAACTAGCGCGAGCAAAATAGAGCGCGATTAATTAATTTCCGCAATGAACTTCTCAGACGTATACGTTCTGAACGTGCACGTTTAAATCTCAAACATCCCCACGGCGCTACGCACAGTTATTAATTGCGACACGTTCCGAGCTCGGTGTAACCGTCAAACAAACATGATGGGAGAAGCGACACTGGAATTTTGATAAACGGCCCTTCTCTCGCGCCACGTCCAAGATCACAGATCGATGGGTTTCTTTGTTGTTGACTTTACGCCAGACTCTGTTTCTCGCGATTGATGCTCGCGCTCTCGATGCACCGTTCAAGTTTCAGTTGCAACCGATACGGTTATTTATCAGTCGACGCGAGGAGGGAGAAGGTAGAAATTTAACTTGAACAAAATCTTGAATAATTATATTATACGCAGGGTACAGAAGCTCTGAGATTTAACTTTATTTAAAATCTGGGCAATTATTTAAATCACTAGACTCGTTGTATCAGTGACGAAATTTTAAGATTCAATAGTAACTCGGTAACGCTAAATTTAGTGACTCGATGAAATGACGATGAAATTCTATTTATGTGAAATTTGGCAACTTTAGTTCGAAATTATCTGATTCGCTAGATTTAGTGTCAAATTTAGTTCGCTCAGATTTGAAATTAGTCAGTGACAAGATTTTAAGGTTCAACGCTAAATTTAGAGATTCGTTCAAATTATGAACTGAAGTTCTATTTGTAGTGAAGTTCGGCAACTTTGGGATTTAACTTTAATTCGAATTTTGAGGAATTATTTGATTCGCCAGGTTTATTGTTAAATTTAGTAGCTCAGATTTTAAGTTATTCAATGACAAAATTTTAAGATTCAATAGTAATTCGATAACACTAAATTTAAAGTCTCGTTCAAATTATAGTGAAATGTAACAACTTTAACTTTAGTTACTCGAATCGATAGACTTATAATAAAAGCTTAGTAGCTTAGGTTCCAAGCTCTTCAATAACGAAATTTTGAAGAAGCGGTAGATAACCAAAATTTAAAGAATTAAATTAGCATCGTAATTTCGACATTTAACTTTGGAATTTGGAAAACTACTTCAATAAACTTATGATAGAATTTGATAGTTTATTGTTCATGTTGTTCAATGTTGAAGCCTCGAAGTTTAACTTCAGAATTTGATTACTTTATTTTACCAATCTCAAGTTATTGCTTGCTACTAGACACTGAACGTTTATGCAATTTTATACTTTTATACAAGGAAAATGAAACCTACGAGATTATTATAAATAATAACTATCCCTGCAATTTCATATCTCACTTCACTTCTACTACTTTTAATATAACGAATCATCGAATGTATCATTAGTCTAAAATATATAACTTACAAAAATCTCTGAGTAATTATATGAACGAGTATTTCATTTGTTGTTCTAATCTATCAACGAAATCATTAACACAACCTACTATTGCAAAAAACTTAGAAAAAATAAATTTGTATTAAAAAACGAAACCTACAAAAATATTATCAAGAATAACTCTAGCAACAGGGGTACGTCTCATATCTCATTCCACGTGTTGCTCTTAACGTAATGAATTACTGAGTGTTTTATTAGTCAAGAATCATAATTTGGAGAAAGATCATTTCAAGAAAAATCATTTATTAGTCAATAAGCGTCTTAAACATAAATTACTCAAGAAATCTCTAACACATTATATGCACGTATATTTCACTACGATCTATCAATGAACTCAGCCTATAACAAAACAATCCTTTCTAATGTTAAATCTTTCTTCCAGTTCAACCACCAATACTAAATTACAATTTTTCGTGTAATTAGTAAAAACGTAGAAACATCCTCTCCGAACCGAGTGTTGCGCTTTTTGCTCTTCAATTTCCCCCCTTTCTCCTACGTTCGATTTTGTCCCAAGAATCTTCCTATAGAGTAGCCACTGAAATACAGGGTGGTCACCGAAAGACTGAATGACATAAAACAAAAATAACTTTTACAAACACATGTTTTTAAAATTTTTTATTATTTCACTTGGAAATATAATTAATGAATTCTCTTCAATATTATGTGTATTAATTTTTATTAATTAAAATTTTTCTTTTTTAATGAATTTTTCAAAACCTTCAGTCTTCCAGTGGCCACCCTATAGTTCTAAATAGTTCTAGGCTAAACTGAGGTAAGAAATCTTCGCGGCGACCCCTCGGAGGCCAAGATTAACCCTTCTTCGACACGCGTGGAAGCTTACATCATATCGGTTGGCCCGCATCATTATTCCGTCCGCTTAATTTCTCCCGTTAGCCGCGAGCTGGTCGTCAAAATGCACGGGGCCAGCGCGCGTCACACGCCTAGGAGGAAGGAAACCTACGTGCGACGAGATTAGCCTATATCCGGTTACAACCCTTTCGACGTGTAGTACACGCCGGCCTTTCCGTACGGCTTCGTATTGTTGTGTATTATCGTTGTCGCTCGAAACACGGGCCCGACCGATCGAGAGTAACGCGGACTGCAATCTGCGATTCGCTGCCGCGGAATTAATGTCAATGGGATTTACCCCTTAGGGTTATGAGAGCGACACGGTGCTTCTTCCGGCAGTATCTCGTTGCCGAAATCAATTGGCCGTGAACGAACGCTCCGTCTCCGCGATTTCATCCCCCGTGACTACTTCCGTTTATTGCGTTCGTTTCGTTCTTCGATCCGGTAAAAAGCGATTCTGCTTTTTCTTTTTTTTTCTTTTTTCAAAGTGAAATTTTTTCCTGACGGTCAGTTGAATGAAAGGAAATTTCGAAGATTCTTTTTTTTTTCTCTCTATTTGGTTCTGTGGAGAAGTTTTACGTACTTGATTATATAGTATGTGATTTTGTAGAATATTTATTATTCAATTATTATTGAGACGCTAGTCTGATCCTCAGCGGATTGATCGATGGACATTCTGATGAATGAGTGAAAATAAAAGAATAAAACGTGGGTTTTTAAATTAATAACGTGTGATTATATCATGTTAATATAATACATTAACTTACCTTAATAAAATATCTTCGAAGTATAAGTGTTGTAAGCACTAGAAATCTTCTAGCATCAAATTCTATTACATTCGAATGTAATTTACAGCTTCAGTCTCAATTCACTCAGCAGTAATTTTTAATATTGAACTGCGTAGTACAATTAATAGTGTCCAACATCTCATTATTATTTCTTCAACATTGTGTTCATAAAACACGGAGTTGCTCAATACAGAAATGTTGCTTAATACAGAGCCAGCTAACTTTATACAGACATTAAAAAAAACCTTCCGTGAAAATTCCTGAAAATTCAAACTTCCTGACAAAAAAATGAAATTTTAATGATCGAGCAAGTATTATATATTCATGATTATACGCGACTTGTCGACTTCGTCTATTCTGCTGTTCGCAGTTTAATCGTTAATCAACCCTCGGACCTGAATCATCGATGTCAGTCTAATTGAACGCGTCTGAAAAGCGTTGTTCATTTCGAAGAACGCAAGAATCGCACGACATCTAAAGGTGTAACAGAAAACTTCGAAGGTAATGGGAAGCTTGACTGATGATTTCCTTCCGACCGCTCCTCCAGGGAAATTTATTATCAGTTGTATCCGCGAGGAACGCTTTTGTCCAATTTCACTTCGCAACCGTTCTTGCGACTGTTTTTTTTATCAAGTATAAAATTACTGAACGAAAGCTGCCCTGCTCATTATTCTTTGATTCGCGAGACGGTGAACTGTTAAAGTACTGTTCAAAAGAATTTGCAGGATGAAACTAATATGATGGGGGGGGGGGGGGGGATGAAATTTATCATACGAGAGATGAGGAAAATTTACGCGTGAGAATATCATCGCTTTGTGTCGTTTTCGTTCTTTGATACTCATCGGACGAGAAGCTCGACGAGAAACTTGTCTTTGAAGCTCGGCAAAGAATTCACCATATTCCTATAAATATTTCAGTTCCTTCAATCTTTGTAAAACTTTACCACCCAGACGAGAAGGGAAGAACAAAAGTATGACCGAGTACTACTCGCAACTACAATATTTGAGAAACAAAATTTCACGAAGTTAAAATTGAAATAGTTTCCAAATTAATTGCTCTCAGACATACGCTGCCGGTCAAAAGTTTAAGACTACTATACCTACGTGCTGAGCAAGAAACTTGCGAAGGTTTCGAAAGAGATTTTGTTTAAGAAACTTTTTGCATAATGTCCAAATATTATCTATCTAGCGGACGTTAGTTGAATATAAAGATTTTTAAAAGAATGTAAACAATTTGTAATGTACGCCGATGTATTTTATAACTTTCAGCATATTTTAATTGACATATTTTAATTGATTTATTGAAACATTCAAATGGCATGTTGTTCCAACAGCGTTGTAAAATTTCTGCTAGATGTTTCTTTTTTTTCTTTTGTGAGGTTGAAGAACAACTCAATTGGGTTGAAGTCAGACGACTAGAGCGATTAGTTCATGTTTGTTAAAATCTTTTGATCTTCTTCTTATTCCAAGTTACATAACTTGGAAGAATATTTAGGATCTTGCCTTGCATAATAAATTTAAAAGCGAATTCTAAATTAACACAGCTGGTCATAAACTTTTGACTGGTGATTCAAGTACATCCGTTATCTTCAACCATTGCTAAACAATGTCACCAACAAGTTAGCAGCTATTCAAAGCGAATTGAAGAACGTTAAATATGATCACAGTGGCTTCGAGAAACTTCAAGAAACTCGAACGAGGAAAGATCAAAATAGCAAGTTTCTTACGTCTCAATTTGCATCTTGTTACCCAAGTATCGAAGTGGCGCGGAACTAGAATAGTCACAAGTAGTATTAATCAACAACTCTTCGCACAACTTTCAGACGATTGAATTAGAGCTAGGAAATCACATCAGAGTGATATTTTTCTTAGCTAGAATTAATCGTCATCAACGGAACAGCGTTTTATCAACAACGTTTCGTTACTCAAGAATGAACGTGATCAAATTTTTTTAATCATTTTAACCAAACTCATTTCAGTTCTTTCGTTTAATCGCTTTTTGTTTCTACTCTTTCATCGTATTTCAAATCAAATTTTCATCATTCACTTCTTCGTGAAAGACGAAGTACTTTCTTCTTTTTACTGAAACGTGCATTCGTTGCATCGGCAAAAGTATTTGGAATACTTGAAATTTCCCTGCTAGAAATATCGTGAAGATTAGTCGAATAAGTTGAAACCACTTTACCAATTTAAAACTTTCCGCTTTACTGAGCACGAAGTGTCCTTTCGAGTTTCGTTCGAAGTTCTTTTAATTGTTCCGTGACTTCGAAGAAATAAGCTATGAGAAATAACGTGATGTTTCTTGCGGACATTTGTTCCGTAAATGTAGAATCAAATGTAGAAACAACTTTGTCCTCGATTGTCGGAGGTAAATGGCGAAATTTTTCTGAAATGTACGATTTTTGTTCCAATTCGAGTTAATTAAAAAGATTCTATATACAGTATAAGCATTCTTTTTGTTTCATTTATTAATTCAAGTTAATCGTTCCTTCAAGCTCAAGCTGCGAACTCGTGACAGTTTGTTTGAAATTTCTTTCATTGTTACTAATTAACGTTTCATCAAACCTAGAAGTCACTTTCGTCTCATCTGTCATTTGAAATCTGATTACTTATTTAAAGCCAAGCTCAACAAGAAATTACGCAAACACGTATAATTTCTTTATTTGTACAATATACAAACACAGATACTACCCTAAGAGCGTATAGAATATCCAAATATGTAAATCTTGATAATTATATCTTCTCTCAATAATCTCCAAAAATTTACACTCCTCAAATCAACTCAAACGGAATTATTTTGAACAAACGATATTACATTATTGCCAAGCATCTTATTCGATACATTTCTGGGGTGGGAATGAGCACGGTGGGTATCGAGTAAGTAGGATCGTGTGCAGATCCGGGAGGGCGGAAGTCATCGAGCTGATACCAAGTACGATATCCACGTATTATGCGCAATATTCGTGGCTCGAGTAATAGATAGCCGCGGGGGCAATATTAGCAATCGATCAAAGAAACTTTACATCCATATGGATTTCGCGTGCTCGGCAAGAACCTTCGCGTTAATACCACCCCTGTGAATGTATTATTCTTCAGCCACGTGATTCCACCATTCTTCCTCTTTTTTTTTTTTTTGCCCCCCTTCTTTTATAAAAGTTGAACACGTTGAACGCGAGAATGGTCTCGGTGATAAAAGTCAGTTTCGAGAGCGGAACGCCTCTGAATATTTCACAGTGAAATATTTCTTGTATGTGGAGTGTTGCAAGATCGTTACTGATTTTAGAAAATTTGATATTTTCAGAAGGTTCAGAAATCAATGTGGGTCTATTATATTCTATGATATAATATTTTAATAATATTTAGTAATATTTAATAGTATTAATATTTAAGAATGTTTAATAATATTTAATAATATTTCAATAAATCTCAGTATTCTATTGAGAACGTTCCAATTACTAGAATCATTGTAATAGTCTGTGATGATAATTATTATAATATTTCGTACACGATACTCTACTGATTCTCGGGACGAATAAATTGAAAGGTCGGAGAAACAAATTTTAAATTTCTACGAATAATTAAAGAGGAAATTTGTTAGTAAGTAAATTGTGTAATTAAGTATTTTGCTTGAAAATAGCTTGAAAAAAAAGAAAGCCTTTCTGCGTCCAACGATACGATTACAGATCTATTTTTATCATCCGTTTACAAGACATTTTATCTCGAAATTGTTTCGAGACGATATTTCAAACGTGTCTCTTTACCGAGTTCTGTGTATCATCGATCGGCGCACGAACAAAAGCCCTTGTGTTTTATTTTATCCACAATGGAATAAAAATAGGCGAAGCATGCTCTACGGTTATGAAACGCCTACGCAATTATTCCATTGCCGAAAACAAGAGGGGATGGATGAGAGAGAGAAAGGGAGAAAGAGAAAAATTCCTATAACCGTGAATTCGTGAAAACGTAATTTATATTTTCGTTTCTTTTTTGCCTTCCTGTTTCTCTCTCTTTCTCCGCCTACGTTCGAATCACGGTTTCATTTCGTAGTTTCGTTGGGAATTCAATGAATTTTGACGCGGAGGTTCCTCTTCCGGAAGGATTAAACTCTTCAGACAGCCAGGCTGCGTGATAATTCCATTAATTATCGCGATTCCATTAAGCCACTTCACGTGCAGCGAAACAGTTTTCGTACCGCGATATTAATCGCTGTAGTTGATTCTCCCTGTCAATGATGCCGTGTGTACGGGTAATGGACGTGGCAACATAACTCGACGTTTTATAGAATCATTAGATAATTACGTACAGATAGCAGTAACGATATTATTAGTAAGATATTATAAGTAACGCAGTTTTTTTCTTTTTTTTTTTTTTTTTTTGATACTGTACAAAATTTTCTTTTATTTAAGAGTTGATACAGTTTCAATCTATAATGAAATTTAACAATAGGCACACTAAATGTCAATATATTTAACTAGAATGTAGGTCATGTTATAATGAGTTAAATTATTGTCACTAGACGGCAACGTTTATTAAATTTGAAAAAAATGACATTATGGGTACATACTCTTAATACAATAATAATTATTGTTACTGTAAAGAGTTTTCTTGCGAAAGATCAATTTTGTCAAGTGACTAGGAAATTAGATAATACCCAAGATGTATCATTTATATTAGTAAATGGAATGAAACGTAATTGAATAAAGTGTAAATTAAAGTACGATCGTGAAGTCTCTTTGATTATTTGAAATTTAAAAATTCTTGACGTGCTAGTGTATTTTTTGATTTAAAAAAAAAAGCAATATTATTGCTACAATAGTAACGATGTAATTTAGATGTAATGTAGGGAATTTTCTTGCGAGAAGATTAGTAGTAATTGGGAAATCGTTGAACAATATCGGAGACGTATTGCGTTTTAAATTTGAATCAAAGCACAATCACGAAGTCTCTTAAATTATTTGAAACTTAAAAGTATCGAACTCGATATGTCGACATACTTTTTCAAAAGAAACAACACGTACCTACAACATGTTATTACAAGATCATTTATTATGTAACCTGAAAGATTGTTGAATAATTTTACAAGAAAATATGGGAGTAAAAATGATATTTCGTGAACACGGAATATATTTTACATTTTATTCAAATATACCTACATGAATATTCATTCCCTCGAAAAAGGGATACATGTGTAATATGAAAGAGCCAATAACATTACAGTCGCTTTTTTATCTGAAGCAGTACTTTTAACTCTTTCGTCATCAGCATCGCATTTAATGTTCATCTCAGTTTTATTGATAACTTTGTGCAATATTTTGTTGTCGCCTTTATTTATCATTTAGACGATCGTATATATTTCTTGTTGATTACGAAGAAAAAGTGAATCGAACGATTGAGATACATCGATCCGTTGTACTTTTCACAGGTGACCTGGATAAAGAAGAGCTCGCTGCCGATCGAAATGTGTACTCTGTATTGTTTCGAAAGGGACTTTGTGTTTATCAGTG
This sequence comes from Frieseomelitta varia, assembly GCF_011392965.1. Lineage (NCBI taxonomy): Eukaryota > Metazoa > Arthropoda > Insecta > Hymenoptera > Apidae > Frieseomelitta > Frieseomelitta varia. The sequence continues at coordinate 43,494 of NW_025110311.1, read as the reverse complement.
CAACCGCCATCTAAAGAACTGTCGCCAACAGGTCGCATAATTTAAAACTTCCTTCCACTCAGGATATTTTACATGCTGTCTCGTCCGAATGACGGGCATCGTGCCTTTCGTAACGAAGCTTTCTTTCTCCTCCGCGATATCTCGGTATCGACAGTTTATTAAAACACGCTGTTCTAGTTTCATCAAATTCTCTGTAATTGTTCTCTTCGCTTTTAACAGGTCGAACCAGATGCAACAATTCTGTCACGTAATCAATTATTCTGTCCGATTATTTCCTGTTATCGTATCAAACATTGTAGAATTTCCTAATAATAAAGATACCAAGAAAATTAATTTTACCATAAGTTCGTGTGATTTTACCAATTTCAAAAGAAAAAGAAAAAATCGAAACAACTGTATTTCAACATAAATGAAATACAGTGTCTTTTACAGTATACGCATATTTTTAATTTTATTCAAAAATTTATTTTAAATATAAAAAAATTTATAAAATATTTATTCCTGTTATCAAACATTATAGAATTTCCCAATAACTTTAATAAAGATACCAAGAATATTAATTTCACCATAAGTTCGTGTGATTTTACCAATTTCAAAAGAAAAAGAAAAAATCGAAACAACTGTATTTCAACATAAATGATATACATTGTCTTTTACAGTATACGCATATTTTATTCAAAAATTTATTTTAAATATAAAAAAATTTATAAAATTTTTATTCCTGTTATCAAACATTATAGAATTTCCTAATAACTTTAATAAAAATGCTAAGAATATTAATTTCATAAGTTCGTGTGTTTTTACCAATTTTAAAAGAAAAAAAAATCGAAACGATTGTATTTCGATATAAATGATGTACATTGTCTTTTACAGTATACGCATATTTCTAATTTTATTCAAAATAATTTTAAATTTATTTTAAATATAAAAAAATTTATAAAATTTTTAGTATAAAAATTTATTATTTTAATTTTTATTACTTTTAAATTTTTATTATTTTTATTATAAAAATTTAGTTTAAATATAAAAATATCTCTTTTATTTTTAAATACTATACGTCGTCCTTTTTTTTTTTACAAATGATTCAGCCAAATAATTTCGCGCATGTCTGTCGGTCACCGAAGCCGGCCGTAAAAATTCTGGAAAAGAAAAAAAATGAAAAAAAAAAAAAAGAAAGAGACACCATGTTTCGCGTTCGAACGCATCTGCTTCTGCAGTTACAGCACGTAACGAAGTTACAAAACTCGTCTATTCACCATACACGGCGGAATAGTTGATTGCACGAATAGCGAGTAACGAACAGGCGAGAGCGAATCAAGTGTCGTCGCAGAGCGGAGTAGCTGGAAAAATAGCCAGCGATATCGCGAAAATTGTTGGAGCGTTTCGAAAACAAACGATATCGGGGAGCCTTTGTGCCATCTTTGCTCCCCCGCGACCGCCCGAAAACGCGTTCGAACATAATTTTCGCGTAACGTTGGCCCCGAATCGACTCACGAGAAACCACCAGAACGTCTGTGTTCGTTTCGTTGCCTGCTTCCACGATTTCGTTTGTTTTGTTTCGTGTTTCCTCTTCTCCAGATCCTTTCTGCAAATCGCGAAAACACCGAAACACGGGAGTCGACGACCGTGGTTTTCTCTGGGAGAAAAATGTGTGAAGGGAGGGAGGATCCGTTTGATATTTGGACATTTCCGACGAGAGAGTATCTGACGAGATTCGTCGTGGAGTTCGGGGCGCCAAGGGTCGCTCTGGGGATCGGCGGCGCAGCTCGGCCTCGGGAAGTTCGAAACGCGACCGAAATAAAAAGAGCCGGGGGCCGAAGCTTTGTGATTAAGTTCTGAGTCCTCTTTCGGACGTTATTGGAGGCTTACGGGTGGAAACAGGAGTATAGAAATGAGTTTTAGAACGGGGAACGCTTTTCCCCGGGAGATCTTCAGGTTCGTCGTTAATCCAGGATTAAGTTGACGTACGTCGTTTCTCGCGAATTTGTCGCGCGCGAGTGCGATTCGCGATGCCAGAATCTCGATGTAATAACAAGAAGAGGAAAACGAGAATTGAGAATTGTTGTTGGATATAAAATTTTCGTTTTCAAAAGTGTTCAAAAACTTTTCGTGCGTTTGAAGTTTTCATTTCTTCCGTTTAATTCGTTTTGTCTATTAATCACTCTACCTTGTGAATTTTATACACTTCTGTATGAATCTCTTTTTGCATTGTTTTACGTATCAATTGTTTCTTTTAATTCTATTTTTGTAAATTCTACCCAATAGAAGTAAAATTGTGGTTTCGTCTGTAGTTTCTTTCCAAGTTGGCAACTACATCGTAAATTGTACACTACTTGAATAATAAAGCGGTAATTTCATCCATCTCGTACGGAATAATATTTCACAATCGCCGATAATCTGCACGAAACCACGTGCCACTGTGGAGCGTAGGAATAGGAACGACTGCCAATTATTTCTCGTTTACACAATTCAGAGTTCGTTGCTTCGACTCTTTTTTAACACGCTCCTTCATTCCACGCACGTAATGAAATTAACTACGAAACAAATATAACGCGAGCAAATGATAATTTCAAACGTTGCTAAAAAAAGATCACCGGCCGAGCAACGTCTGGTCTCGCGCGCGAATTAGAGAAAACCGGCGTTGGAAATTTTCGATTAACCCGAATGGCAGCGACGGAACGGTCTAGTTGCATAAATATTCAAGTAGACGCAACGCAACGTAATTGTTGTAGTTTAACTCCACACACCCCCTACGTAACAGGGAATTCATTCAGGCCAGATAAAATATTCAACCGTTCTGATAATTAAGCGGTCGAAGTGAACAATCGGCGAGCGGATCGACAATTAATTTTATATCCGTGAATGAAGGGGCAGAGGGGCCAGGAATCCACGGCCAAATTGGCACAATTACGTCCCGCGGAATTCCCCGCGTGCATTGCCGGCGATGGATATTTGTTTAAACAGGTTTAAACGTCCCGCGGGGTTCGCAAAAATTAGCGGCCGACCTCGTCGAACATTTCCTGCCCGGAAATGTCAAGTCGCGCCAGCTACTGGCCAAAACGAAACGTTCGCGCGCAATTTCATCGTTTTCAACGGCGACGCCACCACCCGCCAGATTATTTATGAAACGGCGGTAATTACATTTTTCAATTCCTCGGGCCTGTCCCGGCGTTTTTCAGGGCATTTTCCCCTGCTGAACGTTGCTGAATATTTAAGAGAGTTTTGCAGCCTGATAAACCGTAAAGCTCGGTTGCCGGAGCAGCGCGAGCGTGAAATAATAGAGCCCGTTGAAACGGAAGCATTACTAAGATAAATGTAGCGTTATAAGTGTAATGCGGTTGGGAACGCTCTCTCGCGCCGCGTGCCACCAGCCAGAGGTTTTTCAATTGTTATTCGAATACCCCGAGCGGTGGCCATTGGCGCTATTAAAACCGAGATTTTCCCCAGGAACAGCGGGGAAACGTTTCGTTCTTCGAGCGAAAGAATGAAATTCGATGGAAGATTTTTTTAATGTACATTGGGTGGGGGAGGGGGAGGGGTAATCTGCGAGTAAAATGTTGAACGTGATGGAAAAATTGAACGACCTGAACAGTTTAGAATGTTGTACAGCTAATCTGAGGTGTTTGAAATAGTTAGTTAATTTCTTGGAGATTCAATGAGGATAACACTCATTAGGTTGTGTCAATTCGTTTCTCAGAATATTATAGAAACTGGTTTTTTTATATCATCTGCAGCGAAGAATGTATGCTGAACAGAGAGACAGATAGTGTCCTGATGAATGAATCTGCTGCTTATAACTGCACTGTTTAATAACGAAAATAGAAATTTAAAGTACAATGTGGAATTAACCAATTATATTATAATACTATCATAATTAACATGGTTATTAATATACATTAACATAATTAATATGAATATATATTTATACCATGTTAAAAGAATTATTCATTGTCACAGAAAATACTGGACTTGCGATTTACAATAGAATATTAATTATTTTAATACAGATGGTTTTTTAATCTAATCTAGGAAACCTTCAAAATTATTTAATTCATTTGTAAAGTACAATCAAGCAATTAATAATCACCTTAATATCATCGTCGAGGCAATGCAAACGAACCTAATGTATCACAATATGTCAATATTTTTGACTGTCCTGTTTGATCTTTACTTTTCTATTTCTTTGTACATTTCAATCTTTTTTCAACAAAATATTTGTTAACTATCACATAATTTTTATAACTGTGTCAAGTATCGATAATTTTACTGTTAATACTACCAGAATAATCGAAATGACGGATTTATAATTGTTTTCTAGAAATTTCATAGATGTAAAGCAGTGTATTTTTAGAAATTTAAATGATTTTTCGTAAAATGTACAAATAAAACTTTCTGTATGTACAAGATTGTATTACAAAGATTCTCTGTTCTTTTTATTTCGATAGAAATTTTATGCCTCAGTCGTCGATAGCTCTAGCGTCAAAAACAGATGTATCATCTCTGTTTATTGTATCAAGACCCTTCTCCCCACAAATTTATAACCCTCCAATTATCTCTCGTTGAGAGAAGAACAAATCAGTCACCGTGTTCGAACCAACCAACGATCAACTCATCAATTCACCATCTGGCTTCGAACGACCAAACCGATTAATTAAATCGTCAAAATGCAAGAATGCGGAGATGCGCGCAAGTGAGGTACGTTCTTCGTCGCTTGTCTAACCGACGTCGATTGTTAGATGCAAGATTGTCCAACGCGTTATTAACTGTCGATTAAACGCGATGCGAGAAACGGCCCGTGGATCCTGCAGCCAAACAACGCTCCCGTGACAATCGTACTCGTCTCGAACAGCTCAACCGCAAAATCCGCCAGTTCAATTCGTCGTCTCAACCATCTCGTCGTCCGCGGTCTCGTCAAACGTCAACTCCTCGTTCGCCATCACGTAGGTTATCCCTCCACCTCCTCCCACCTTGTCCCGTTTGCGGTCCCGCACGTCGGTCGCGTGCCTCGCAGGAATACCGTCGAGGAGGTTTTTAACATTCGTCGCGTGCCAGCCGCGGCTACGTGAAAGGCGAGCCCCGGGCCTGGCCGCCTCTGTCGGAAATATGCAGACGCACGAAAACGTAACACACGCGACGCCGAACGTCGGGGAATCGAACGTCGGGTGTTCACCACCGTCGAATTGGACGTGTGCACGTACACACCCACTCACACTCACGTACACACTCACAAAGACGCGCAAGCGATGGAAATTTCAGCGGCATCGATTCGAATTCGTCGAATACCGGTCCGTGAGGTGGAGAGAGGGAGTGAGGAGGGGAGTGAGAGGAGGTATCGAGCCGTGATCACGGTATTTCTTGCCCGCGCGCAACATGTCGTCCGAGTCGACAAATTACTTGGACCGCAGAACGACGACGAATTCTCCGACGAATTTTCGTGAAAATATCCGGGATAGCCTCTCTCCCGGCACAGGAGTGACGATCGATCCCTGTCGCCGCCCCGCCGCTTCCCGACGTCCGAAGTAACCGAAGCTTCCCCGGGAGCTTTTGATTAAAATCGTCCGACCGTCCGGGCGAGACGTATTAATTGAACGAAATGGCACAGCGTAAGTAAATCGAACGAGCGGGTCTTGCGGCCGATGCGGCGACTCGGTACCGGATTGTTTTATTTGGCGTTGGACGGTGCTCTGTGATTTCAGACGCGAAACGGAACGGCCTTGCGGGGCCGAGTGGTTCCGTGTCTCGTGGAAAACGTTCGCTCGGGGAATGCGTTTCTTTCTTTCAGTTGAACGTCCGTCTCGCGCCCCCTCTCTCGCTTTCTCGCTTTAATTAGCAACAACGAGAGGTGAAATTAAGAGGAAATGTCAAGTGACGGTGGAGAGAGTTTTCTTGGAACTTAAATGAGATGTTTGAACGGGCGAGAATTCGGAAATAATCTTTCTCTCGCGGAAGAGATAATTGAATAAAGAGCCGAAGTACCGGAGGGAAGGGATCGCGAAATTAAGAACGTAGAACGTAGAGTTGATTAAATTGATGAAAGTGTGGGTTTAATTGAGAATGACGAGGAATATTTGCGTATTCTTCGATGAAATAAATTTCTAACACAGCAACTGAAGGAGATTTTGTTCGACGAATTTCTAATAACTGAATTCGATGACACATCTTCCTGTCAACCGAGAATATGTACATAATTCTATGTGAGAAAATAATGTTGGAAAAACAGACAAAACGGAAATTCTTCCTATGAAAGTACTCTGACGATCGCAGAAACACGAAGCAAACGATAAATAAGCATTTTCGTCAGTTGCTCTTAGCTTCGATTCGATCGCGAATGTCGAAACGAGAAAAAGAGAGAGAGAGAGATGCCAACGCATCGTAATGCGTATTCACAAACAATGTTAAAACCCGCGCGAAAAAACGTTACAAAGCGCAGTCAAATGTTTCATCGTGGAACCACGCACGTTGAATTCCCGCGAAAATTTCAGCCGCTCGCGGATACCTCGGATGCGGTAAATACATCATCCGGATTCCCTGTTTACCCTCTCTCGTTCGAGTCAGCACTTTCCCCGGATCTTTCTCCTCCGGGCGAAAAAAAGAAAGGAAAGAATCGTCGACTGCGATCTGGAACTGTCCCAAAAGCGACGACGTCCGAAAGCTGGAGACGTTTAAGCGAGCAACGAACGATAACGATTGATTAGGCGATCCGCGAACGATAAATCTTATCGAGTCCGGCGCTCGAAAGAATGGCAATTTCCTGCGCGAAGCTCGGACAGGCAAAAGTGGACGCCCTCGTAAACTGCTCGTCCCCGTCGAAATTATTAGGCGAGCGTGCCCGTCCGCGATTATCAGCTCAAATTGTTACCACCGGGGTTAATGGCTGTGGAGAATGGCTGGTGTAAGATGGCGGTGTTCCCGCAGATGGAGGAAAGGTTTCTCTTTGAAAATCGGGGAAAAATGCTGGATGGTAAGGGCCATTGTTCAGGGCAATTTCGGTGGAGCACGGACTGTTCAGTTCTTGGAATTCGCCATTATCTGTTCGCGGTTATTAATACGCACAGGGTGTTCTTATAGTCGTTGCGATACATTAGGGCCATTTGTTGGCCAAAAATTAACTACGTTCTTTCTACGTTCTTTTAAAAAAAACTTGATCAGACAATATATCGACAGTTTTGTTGCCAACTTCGCGGTCAAAAAGATACTTAGGAAAATGTTCCAAGAACCGGAGATTTTATCAATTCTGACATCGAGCCGTGGTTTGATGATTTCTTCGCGGTTTTTCCTTTTCGGAAGTAGTAGGTACAGCAACGTACGAATAAAATGTGATTTCTGATTTTCCATTTCGAGGTCAAACAGACAACTGCGAATGAAATTGTGCGTTTTCTTTCTTTAACACAAGCTTGATCAGAATACAGATTACAGAATGAAGTTGTCTATCTGTTGGAACAAAACGCAGTCACTATTCAGCCAACCCAATAACTGAAAAAGTGATTTCGTTGAACAGCGATTACGAGAAATAGTTGCACTCGATGTCCAATTGGATTCAAATACGTCAAATTTCGTATTTTCATACGTGACTATGAGAATTTGTGATAACGAAGGTGAAATGTACGAAACTTAAGAAATAAACGTACGCTCGTTTATAATAATATTATATATATAAAATAATAATTAATAATTATAAATATTATATTTGTATAATATAATTCGTAATAAAGATGCGTGAAAAATACTTTTTGTAACCACGTCGGAGGATAGAATCTCTTCCACGTGGCTTTTGATTTTGGAGAATGTCGAGTGTGAAAATTTACGAGATATGCGTACGTACGTTGGACCAAACGTGTTCTAATTTTAATCGCATCTTTTTCGGTTATTTATGATGATTGGAACACCTTGTATGAACCTCGTGGATTGTGTTGCTTGCGTGCACAGTTGAACGACGTGCACTTACCAGCATCGGCACGCGGTTGTTCGTGTTCCTCGGGTCGAAACCGCGCTTATTGTTAGCCCCGTTCGAGCTCGCAACCCATTCAGATAAAACGCGCAGTAAATAAACCCGGCGAACGCTATTATCTGCGACAAGGAAACACCAAATTGATACCGGAGCTCGATGCTAAATCGCACGACTTTACGAGCCTTACGTGCGTATTGTTCCCGTGTAATTTCAACCAGAAAGCAAACACGGGAACAGCAAGCGAATTTTACAATTTCAAAAAGCAACGAAAAATATGTCTCCGTTCGTTTGGGGTAAGAAAGAATTTCCGATATTTTTCTGCGAGTAAAGGGACGCAGAGCTTCGAGTTACACGAAAGGATCAATAAAATCAGACGATTTCGATTAATTCTCTTTCAATAAAGAAGAAAAAAAAACCTCTCGATTTATTTTAGAAAATGAATGCTCGACAACAAACGGATCCCCGTTTAATTTCCCTCCATCAGAACTTCATCAACAATCGCAGGGAAACGATTACGCCTCGCGGAGTTATTAGACTCGCGTAACATTTCTGCAAATAAACGGTGGAGAACGCGAGCGTGTTGCGAGGTAGCGATATTGTTTGCCCAGCATAGATACGGAGGATTATGGATTAGTTGTGTACGCGTGTACGTGTTTGTTAAGCAGCTTGTTGTACGCGCAAACAGTGGAGGAAGGAGCACGGTGCTTACACGGCCGTGACCGTTCGCCCTGGAGAAACACGCGAAGATGGCCGGAATCGTCTTCACCCTAACGTAAACAAGCCCGTAAACTGTGATTCTTCGACATGGGAGGGATAAGATTGATAACGGTGGTGTTATCCAGGAGGAAAGTTAAAGCTAAAGGATAGACAGAGGGAGGGAGAGGGCGTTGACAAGTTTTAATTCCAGTGTCCCTAGCTTTCGTAAACGGACCGGTGAAATAAAACCTCACGGAGTTTGCAAGATTGCAAGTTTAAATCTGTAGGAAATAGAGAAACGACGAACAGGAGGTGTGGAGGGGATGGGAATGGAATTTATTTCCTTTTTTTTACAACCGTCTGCTGCGAGCGACTATCCAAACTTCACCTATAGTTGTCCAACGCACGCTACAGTGACGAAAGGATAAAATTAACGCGCGTGTAAATCCGGAATGAGTTCAGGTACCGTCGAAACGTTTGTTACATTAAATTGATTCACGTGCTTTTGGATATAATATATATAAAAGGATGTAATATATAGAAGAGTTCTTGCTGCTTGGTTCGACGATTCAGAAAAGAATCTTTGTTTCATCAAGTAGCTGATATTTAATGCATGAAAAATTGTATCAACAAATAAAACGATATTTGATATAACGTGCTCTAAACATCTACATTTGCATCTATTCGTACATGTTGAACAAAATGATGACTTGTCAAACTTGTACACCAGGGAATTTAATGTATGTAGATTTTTACTTCGGGAAGGAAATAATTGTATAATAATGTATAATAATGAAAACATGGAAAATCAAGGGGTTGCATAGAAGTTAAGGATTGATTAGTCCAATTAATCCACGATCATGTCTGATATAAAACCATACATGGTACATTTTTGTTTCTATTGAAAATAAGGGTTAATAAAGAGTATAGTTTCGTCATTTGACTACGTAGAAGCTTCCTTCGATCATACTTTCTTCACTGATTTATTTAAAAGGTTTCAAACAATCCTAAAGATCGAATACTTCGCGAATAGAAAATTCTGATCAATCAGTTCCAACAACTTTAACTAGAAATCGTATTTCATGAAGAAATCACTGTTCACTTTCGTCATTGGACGTAGAAACTTCGAAAGAGTATATTTTCGTCGTTGGACTACCTAAAAGCTTCCAAAGAGCTAAAGATCGCATACTACACGAATAAAATTCTGATCGATAATTTCCATCCAAAATCGCATTTTATACATAAACATCATTCATTTTTATCATTGGATTACGTAGAAGCTTCCAAGGAGCATATTTTCGTCATTGAATGCTCTCACGATATATCTTTTCGTTATTGAATTATCCAAAAGCCTATTAAAAATCGACTAATTCACGTCAATAGAAGATTCTGATCAATCAGTTCCAATAATTTCAATCCAAAATCGTATTTCGTATAAAAACCATTGTACATCTAGGTCACCAATCTATCTAGAAACTTTCAAGCAGCATATCTTCGTCATTAGACTATCTAGAAACTTTCATGGAATGCATTTCCCTTGTTGAATTATCTAGAAGCTCCCAGACAATTCTAAAAGTGAAATATCTCACGAATACAAAATTTCTGATCGATCGATCTTAATAACTTTCAATTCAAGATCGTATTTCGTACAAAAATCATCATGACATCTTGGTCATTGAACTACGTAGGAGTTTGCGTAGTGTATCTTCATCATTGGATTATGTAGAAATTTTCAATGACCGAACGTTGGTTGTTGAATCATCTGAAAGCTTCCAAACAATATCTCGCGAATATAAATTAATAACTTTCAATTCAAGATCGTATTTCGTACAAAAATCATCATGACATCTTGGTCTATTGAACTACGTAGGAGTTTGCGTAGTGTATCTTCATCATTGGATTATGTAGAAATTTTCAATGACCGAACGTTGGTTGTTGAATCATCTGAAAGCTTCCAAACAATATCTCGCGAATACAAAATTCTGATTAATCAGTTACGAAAATTTTATTCCAAAATTGTATCTCGTATAGAAAAGCATCCGTACATCTTCGCCGTTGGGCCACGTGGAAGTTTGCAAGTAGCGTCATTCGCGATCGAACGTCAAAGATCGAACGAATCGGAGACGAGTAGTTGGCATGTGCAAATATAGGATGGGGAAACGATCGGGCAGGCATACATAACGATACACACGCGTTCGTATTTAGAACAGCGGAGCGATAGCGGAGAAGATAGATGGTACGTGCACGTGAGATCTTGTCGCCGATATCGAGCAGCTTCCGGTTTACAGGTCTCATTATTTTCGCGTTAGAACCCGCCGTCAGCTCGGTTCTGGGTCACTTCTCCGCCCTCCTCGTGCCCGGCTCGAGAGCCCTTTGAACCGTGAAGTCCTATCTGTTCGATATCGAGCCCAGGGTAACCTACGCTGCCTCCGACGCAGCATGTATTCGCGCGTCCGCGCGTGCAGCGGCCTTCGTCGCTCTGTCAGGAATCATTTTATCTGATAACTCCGCCCAACGGTCGGTATCGTAAGAGGGAACGTTTTTCTCCGCGTTCAAATGCCCCACCATTTGCGCTCCCGAGCCCTCGAATTTGTTGCATTCTCGTTTATTCTTTAATTTTGCAGGTTTCAACTCGTTTCCAATTGTCTCGTTCTTTCTGTTTTAAACGTGCAATTTAAAAATGTCGAGCGCGACAGAGAGCTGATGTCGAGTCGAAAGCTGAATTTGTTTAAAACGTTCTGTAATACTCTAGATTGAATTAAGTGGAGCTTGAAGGCGACAGAAAGATTTAGGGTAATTTGATCATTTAGATATTAACGCCCATCTTTTGTACATTTCTAATTTATCTTCTAAATCCTCTTCTCCTGAAGAACATTCGTTATTTGATTTAGCGAACAGTCGTTTAGCGAACAGCAGTGTCGTTGATAGAAATTTTTAAACTTTGAAAGAAACCTGAATCAGCAAAAGAATTGAGTTTGAACGTAAAGATGTTCCGAACAATCGAATGATGTGATGCATAAATGATGAATTATAATATTTATCGGTAGTATGAAATCAAATCTGTTCAAAGAATTACTTCGTCCGTCTCTTTTGCCTAGGTGAATTTTCTTTTTCTTTTTTTTTTTTTTTTTCTTTTAATGAACATTTCAAATGAACCGGCGCATTTAACGTTCCCTCTTTTGACATTCACGGCAGCCTTTGTTTTCTTTGTTGTTTGTAACTGGATTATTCCGAGTATAGTCGCAGTTTCCTTTGTCGTCCGGCTGTAATAAATTCTAATTGGTGCTGTTTTATATTTCACGGGGAGGGAATCTTACAAAGCAACATTTTGAATATCATTATTCCACTTCCTCTGTCATATTATTATCTTTTTGTGTTCGAGCAATTAATTGCTTCTTCCCCCTTTAAACGGTCGTTACTGTTACCTCGATGAGAAGCGTATCAAAAGATTTCACAATGTACTTTACAAATAATTGGAACGTAATCGATATGGTATGTCACGATAGCTGTTTCTTTGAAGATGACAATTTTAGTTAATTACCGTTAGAACAGTGACGAATTTGTAACGTTTCATAAATTCAGATTAGATTTGAAGATTGATGACACTTTTAGACATTTCTAATAATCTGTCGTAAAAAATTTTTATTGTAATTTCTCCACTGCCCTTTAATTTTTCTCATACATGTTTTCGTATTCTAGTTGTTAGTATAGTCAACTCTCACATAGTTCTGATAACACACAGCACTTGGATTTAACAAATTTGGATAAACCCTCATATAGCGTAAATAGATCGATAAATCACTGGAATTAGAAAAAAAAAGAAACATTAACAAATCTAATTCTCGAAGCACTAAAATACTCAGATACTCAAAGTACAAAATACTCAGACGCTAAAATACTAAAATACTCAATTACTTAACAAACATGTTTCAGAACTTCGCACTCGCACTCCTTCAATACACTTCTCAACCTTCATCGCCACCGTGGAGCCATAAATATTCCACCGATATTCAATACAAACCAAGATGGCGGCGAAGACGGGCGATGCGAGAAGATCCTCGAAAAAGAGAGGACCGAAGGGAGAGCGAGAACTCGTGGGATAGGATCGTTGAATAGGAATTAAATTAAAAAATCTAGCGGCGCGCAGGGATCTCGCGAGATATCAGGCCGCTGAGCTGGGCGAAGTCAACGAGCGTGAAGTTTCCAGGTCGACAGAGAGAGAAAGAGAGAGAGAGANGAGAGAGAGAGAGAGAGAGAGAGAGAGAGAGAGAGAGAGAGAGAGAGAGAGAGAGAAAGAAGGGTCCCGTAGTCGAAGACGTCGGTCAGAGGGCCAAGATGTAAGAGGATAAAAGAGATAGCGGAAACAGCAGCGGGATGGGCTGAAGATGGAACGCTCTCGTGGCTGCGACGAGGGTCCAGCAGGAACAATTGAATCAGCGAAATCAAGCTTCCACGGTCGATAGCCATGGCAATCACGACCCGCCGCGAATTTAAATGTCGTGAGTCGATGGCAAGCACGGGAAATTTAATATCGCCACTCAAGTCTACGTTACAGGGGTTAACAAAAGTATTCGCACATTTGACGAAAAATTGTCCATACTTTTGAACTGTTTAAATTTCGAAAAGAAGATCGTAAAATGATTCAGCTGGCCTCGTTATAAAGTGCAGAATCTCTGCTTGATAAAGCTTGAGCAAAGATGTTTTTACATCGTGCAGCAAGTACTTTTGTTGTCGAAAATTTAAATCGCTGAAATTTTTTACGACTAGATTTAATTTAATGTGATTTTGAAGATTCTTTTCTTTAGATCAATTTCTTGGAACTTTTCTCTGTATAATTTTCTTTTTTCGTCGTTTTATTGAATCGTTGATATTTCGAACTAAAATGACGGGAAAAATCATACGAGTTTTAGAAAACTGTTGTGAAGAGGAGACCGTGACTTTAATCTTTAATCGCGAAAGAAATCGCTTTTTCTACAATTTTCATAAAAAAAGCACCCTCGCTAAATGATGTAAGAACATCTTACAGAAAATTCACATAAGACTGTCAAAGCGGAGGTTACCCACTTTAAAATGAGGATAAATTGAATTATTTTTCAATGATGTTACAATAATCTAAAACATAGACAACTTTACGTATACGTAATCACTCGTAAAAGTGTTCGAACGCTCCAATTTTCAACGTTTGAAAAATTATTGATACTTTAGATTGTTATAATTCCGTAAAACGAAATCGTGCAACCTCGGCTCGTTTTAAACCTCGAAGCTTCTATTTTCAAAGTATATCGTTCATCTTATTCCAAGACGTTTCTGCACTATGTAGCAGAAGTGAGAAAGTGCGGACACTTTTCTTCTTGAATATTCTATAAATTGTATGTGAGAGCATTGAAAAATTTTTATATCGGATCGTAACAAATATGGATAATTTTTATAATGGATAAAGTAACAAATAGGACTATTGTCAAGAGGGATTCTGGAGCCATCGAACGATAAATTTGACCTCTTTAACCACGTTATCTCGCGAGGAGCCGATCGTATTGATTTTACGACGTGGAATCGCGTGTGAAATTGACGTGAAACGCATGGCGATGCAATGCTTAACCCTTTGCTCGCAAACTATCGTCGTTTCTTCATCGTGCAACGTAAGCATTTACGCTAAATTCGTTTGTACGTGTTGCAGCAGTTATTTTGTCGATGGAATCGAGTTTGTCCATTGACGTTCATATGATAATGGTATTTTCTGAACAAATTTATATAGCAGCAACCAAACACTGTACTTTCACGTATTTTACAAAATAACATTACTTCTTGCGTTCTATTGAACACGATCGATTTTATAATGCTGTACTGTAATGGTTAAACGTAATTAACTCGGATGATTATTTGCAAATGCATGACTCTTAATTTTATACAATTAAAATTGAAATTGAAATTAATTTTATACAAGAAAAATTATATTAAATTCGTTTGTACTGCCTACTAATGCAATATATCGTTTAAAGAAGGTAATTCTAATTATTATTGAAAGTATCTCTAAAAACGACAGAGAAAAAGAAACTGTTACATAAAATTTATCAGAAAATGCCTTGTTACAGAATTATAAACAAATATTACGTACGTACGAAGTAGACAGCCACGTATTTCCCTTTATCATTTGATTTTTACTTACCGAGTACTTTAAAACATAAGATTTATTCAGCAGAAGTAACTTCGCGTTGGGAACTAGCGCAAAGAATTGAAAACGTAATTTCATTGAAACTCAGCAAAACTCTCAGGAACTTTATGGAGTTATTATAATAATTCCATTATTCGCCGACATCAAGATTAATGGAATTAAAAATGATTTTTTTTTTTATTGTATTATTATACTTAATTGTACAATATTGTTGGCATACGAAAGATGACACAAATACGCACAATATTTCTAACTTTATATTAAATGTGTTTAGTGTCGAATTTTATATGTTTCTCTTCTTTTTATACTTACGTATTATTATGGGTTCTTTTCATGTATTAAGCTCTCGCAGTTTGGCCGTTTAAGTGTATGAAGGATTATGTTACAAAAGAGATAATTATATAGGGTCTATAGAACTGCTTGTAAAAGCTCTGCTAAAGCCTTAGGTACTCGTGGAAGTTTCAGAAGCCCGTTATCTGCTTTCGCGGATAGGATACAGCAGATCCGATGCCACGATACCGTATACACTACGCATTTGTCGCAATTTACTTGTGTAATAAATTTAACAAACAACAAAGCATCGATAATATCAATTTTACGTATAAATACATGCAAACGATGAAATTCTATAGACAGAAGCGTAGTAAAAATGACTTTGCTGTTGTTTAAATTCTCACATGTACAGATTGCACGAAAAATTATGGTAAGATGTAATTCTACGTGTATGTAGAAATAAGTAAGAAAAGAAAGAATAAAATTTTCCATCGTGTTTGATAATTTGCCAAGTGCACTTGCTTGAATTTGATTAATTCCAGACGCGACGAGAAAGAAATAAGAGGTTACTGAAAATGTTTTTCTTCGTAAAATGTTCCGTTCTCTCGAAGCTTCAAATGAGAAAAAAGTTTGCTCCACATTTTTTTACTTTTTTTTTTTCTAGATAGCATAATTATTCCTTCTGCTAATTATTAATTAAATTATTAATCAAATTCGATTGCACTTGATAAATTGTCAAACTCGATTTTTCTTGGAAACAGAACATCCGTGGAAAAAGTTCCATTCTTTCTCTATTTTCGACCGATTTTTACACGTAGATTAGAATCGTTGCTTTACTCTGGTAGTTAGTACCACGACTTCGAGAACACGCCGTGTATAATACTCAAGCACACATACATAGATCTAGTTCACGGCTTAGTGAAAGAAACTTCATTTTGGATTTACACGTCAGCAGGGGCAGGATGTTGCAAATTCGTGCGAGGGGGGGATTGCCAGCGTTTTACGCGTTCGTAACACGAGAAAACTTGGTAATATCCGAAAGCTACGATGCGTTGAAACTGCGTACACGGGGGGGTGTTGATCGCTCGCCGCCATAGGTATTTCCACCGAACTTTGCGTTCCAGTTTTTATGGGAAATTTACTGGGCCCTGCATAAGCGAGCGCAACGATGCACGCATTAAAATTTCAACTTATGCCGGCTGTTTGTACGTCGCGTCGGCGACTTTCGAAAAAGAAAAAGAAAAAAAAAAACGCGGCGTCGCGATGGAAAATTTTGCACGAGCATCGTGCAAAAACTGAGCGGAATAAATGAAGAGACTAACGGATAGAATGTGACGATTAAGCCGTGCTAATTCAGACAGGCGTGTCCGATCGAAAAGTGGTTTGACAAACGATTCTAGAAGAAAGACTTTCGGTGCATCGATTTCACATACAGCAAGGGTGAGAAATAAGTATCGGCACGAACAGTTTTCTGACAATATCTTTGTTAAAAATCCGTTTATTCCGTAAATAGTTTACTACTTTGTACAAATGTACTGTGCACAATGGCAGTTTCCAAGCACGAGTTGTACGATATATAATAATAATATGAGAAACATAAAAATTCGAGAGTTAAAAACGTGCATAAATCTAATGCTTATTCTGCGTTAGAAATATCCTTGGGTATCACGTCAATATTGAAAATATTAAAAATTCAATATTAAAAAAGGACGCTTGCCTCTAAACCATTAAAAATATTTCATATATTTTAGCCGAATGTTCTCTCGAATACATGGTTGAACTGCAAAGGAAAATCCTTCGTGTGTCGATACTTGTTTTTCTCTCGAATTTTTCTATTACCTGTATTATTATTGTATAATTCATTGTTGGAAATTGCAACTATTCACGTTATTTTTGTAAACAGATTTTGTTAATGTGTTATTTGTTTTCACAAAGATATTGCAGGAGAAACTAGGCGCATCGATGCTTTCTTGATCCACTGTACATCCGAAATATAAATTGCTATACTTTCAGTTTCAATGCAATCGAGATCAACTATTTCTGTGCTGTTTTTAACATTAATTACTTGACTTGAGCGAAAGTTGCAGATGCACCCTTTTGATTTAACACAGCAGTAAAGTAGAAATCTATTTTCGACAAGTCGTATTCCGTGAACATTAACTCGTAAAAGTGTGAAAAGCCATAACTCTATAAATCTATCGATCGTAGATACTGTGTTTTATACTTGTAATAGAAACTTAGTTATGTGAACATATCGAGGGATGAAGTATTGACGATTTCTCGAAACAGCAGATGAAAATAATTTAATAATAAAAAAGAACGAAGAAAGAAAAAGAATGAAAAGAAGTTTCAGCAACAACGAAACCGACAGACAACTAATTCTGTTCAGTCGTTCACATTTGAAATTTCGTTTGAACAGACTTTTGGAGAATGGAAATTAATATCAGGAGAATTTTGTAAATTTATGGACGCGAGGAAAATGAAAATTTTAGCAGCAACGAGAATGACAAACGACTTCTATCCGGCAGTTCAGATTCTAAATTTCATTGAACAAACTTTAGGATAATCCCAATGAATTATTCATTCGGGTTCAGAAATTCATAGAATATAAAAGGGCTGTTTAAATAGAGTTCGTTTGATACCTTCACTGTTACTGAAATTCCATTCTCTCTTATTTCGATGCTTACACAAACTTGGAATCCCTATTATGTAGAATAAAAAAATCCTCATCACTTACAAGCTCTCGAAAATTCAAACTACTCAATAGTCCATTCAACGTCTCCATTGCTACTGAAATTTTGCTTTTCGTTCCTCCCAACAGCGATGTAATATTCTTTTACAAAATTTTTTAGTAAATGTCTAATTCAGAGGATTTTTCCAAGATTGGCTATCGTGCTGACTTATAGTTTTTTTTTTTTTTAATACGATAGAAAGAGAAACGATAGAAAATTAGCCAAAATTAGGAAAAGAATCGCTAAACTAAAAAAAAGGGCTAGGTTTGCTTTCTCTTGTTTTCTCTTGTTAAAAAATTTTGAAAATTATGGCATATGACAATCGTGGAAAGAAATTATGGCTTGCCGTAATTTCGTTGGCAAAGGCGTCCTTTATGATTTTAGAAAATATCTTTAAAACTTTTCTGTATTAGTTTTTCCTGATGTTTTTGACAACGAACGCTTGTCTCTGCGGATAAGTATAAATAATTAAACGCTGCCTAATCGTATAATGATAATAACTTAATTTCTTTACGCATAATACGGAATATAATGCGCCAACGACTGGTAAAGCTTCGTTCGCATGTTACGAAGCAATTAACGCGATACGATTTATCCTACGTTGTAACTAATTCCTGCTAAGCCGATGAACTTTTTCGTATAAGCACATCAACACATGTACCACGGTTCAACAGGTTATACATAATTCAGTTGGAAGTACGAGTTCCGTTAATGTACGTACTTCGTTTCATTATTTAAATCAACAAGAGAGAGATTATGGACTTAAAACACGAAGTAAACTCTAGTCGGAAATATGCTTTAGATTTTAATAAAAGATTTCACCTGTAACGAGAGGTTCGCAATAGAGAACACGAGACATAATAGAAACTTATATCAATGTGTAAATTGTAATTTATTTTACTAACCGATGTTAACTTGTAACTTTATTCTATTAACCGATGTTGAACTATAGTTTGTATTTCAGTTACACTATAGATGCAACTGCAGCATCATTATTTTTGTAGTATTGTACTTGCTCGCAATATCCGATTTTGTAAAATTGCTACATAAATATTTCAAGAATTATATAACGTGTAGTTGAACACATTGTATTTCGTTATGTTTGTAATAATCGACAACTGAAATTTGGTTCAATATACTGTCGAGAATAAGTGTAAAATAGTGGTAGCGCATCTCAGTAGTAATTTTATAAATCATAAAAATTAAATAAGTAATTTTGATTACACTGTTACTAAATATAAAATCTCATTGTCAGAGTAACTTGGCAAACTATGAAATTAAACAAGTTTGACGAATGTTAGAAAAGAAATTCTATTTTTGCACCTAAGAGGAAAATATTGTACACACGCGTAATTGTTGTTACAAATTGAGCGCAGACATTCTTGGGCGAAATCATTCAGCTCGGTTCGAAGGTCGCGCGAGGAGTTAAAAATTTCTCATTAAAGTTCTAAGGACAAGTAAACCATCATTCCATTTGTTGAAGCTTCGGAAAATAACACGATTATTTTCTAACGGAAGACCGTGTTTCCCTCCGCATTTAATTCTCTTGGCGCGGGTGTTTCGATTCGATCAGACGTTCCATCGTCGAACGACACGCGAATAAATGCTCTTTGTTTTCGCGTTCTTTCACAGGCCTTTGTCAACGTCTCGGTAGAAACCAATACAATTTCCCCATCAAATCAGCCGAGTGATCTGGTCCAGAGAGGTCTAAAGTCCGCAACGTACGTTACAGAGCAGAGAAACGGACGCAATATTCTTCTGAACGCGCGCGGTTCGATGGAAACCTCCTCTCCGCGAAGAGAAACTGTTTCGTCGAACGACTCGTTCAACTCCTATCGGCTCGCTTTTATCCGTTAACAGCGACAGGATCTCGAAATTCCGGTACGAAAGACACGAAGAAAGAAAGAAAAAAAAAAAGGAAACGACGAACTTTGGCACAAAAATCGGCCGTGGTGTTTTTTATCCGGCGAAAGTGGCGTTCTCAAAATGGCAAACGCCGCACGCGACTTATTTTTAATGGAATTGTACGAATCTTCCACTACTTCTTCATTTTCCTCTTTTCCCTTGTGTCAAAAATTTTGCTGTACAAAGAACGATACGAGGATATCATTTTCGAGAGGTATTTAAATAACTGTGAGCACGTTCTCTCTTTTGTACGATTGTTGTACAAAAGAGAGATAGGATAATATAGGATAATATTGAGAAGTCTAATTTAAAAAATTTGCTTCTGTGGAAAACGCTTGGGCTACGTGTAAAGTGACCCAAACTAATCCGAAATTATTATCAATAATCTAATTAACTCGCTTCCATCTGCATTTTTCTAGTTTCTCCTTAAATAATTCCATACTGAGGCAATGCGGAACTCAATAATATCCGATAACCTAAATTAAAATAAAAACAATCGAACTACGTCTCGTACAACATTTGTGAAAATGAAATGAAACTATCAAATTGAAATTTTCCCGCCATACAATCGTTGAAGCAACGAAAAATTTACCTTTTCTAGAGAGCCTGTGGGGTGAAAAGAACGACAGTTGGTAATTACATGAGCATTAAGATTCAATAGAGGAACTTGATGGCAATTTGAATTAGCAGGAACGCGAGAATATCGTCGTTTTAAACACCGTTTCAGGGTATTGCCTCTAGTGCCAAATTACCATGTCGAACAACAACGGAGTACGCATACGGAATGAAGTGGATGTGAAGGGTCGGCAGCACGGTTAGGCTTCCTGCTGTGTTGGCGGGTACATCGGCCAGTGTGTCAGCAGTTTTCAGCGATATAAACGTGGGTCAGACACATCGAACTGTGATCTTAATTCTCTGACCGGTTAATTGAAGATTATCCTGAGCCACTGAGCCGCAGTTGTGCCCTTCGACGCGAGAAGAACTTTAGAGAACTTCCTCGAATAGATAGTATTCTAATTAATAGATAATAATCTAGTAATCTACATTTTTTACGTAAGAAATATTTC
Source organism: Frieseomelitta varia (assembly GCF_011392965.1). Lineage (NCBI taxonomy): Eukaryota > Metazoa > Arthropoda > Insecta > Hymenoptera > Apidae > Frieseomelitta > Frieseomelitta varia. The sequence continues at coordinate 22,701 of NW_025110311.1, read as the reverse complement.
GCAATCAATCGATCTGTCAAACGAGAAATACCGAGCTAAATTGATGTATTATAGTTTGAGAAAAAGAAGTATAAAAATTCTGTAAAAGAAAAAAAAAAAAAATAAACGACATTTAACCACTTGCGCTGGCAACTGGATTGCGGACCATAACGAGTGACCATAACAGTAATACAGTAATTCGTCGCTTTCTTTTTGAACTCGTCGGTATGATATATCACTGAGTAGAGAGAATTATAGAGAAGTAATAAATTTGTCATTTGTTCTGTCTGGGTTATACTTACATATAACTTAAAACTGAGGAAATATTGCATAATTTTGGGGACAAAAAATTGTCGTGCGTGGCACGAGGTTAAACGTCGAAAATGTCGTTAATCTTGTATATACATACGAATACAGTATAGATTTCTATTTTGAATTCCAACCATCAGACAATAGATACTTTGAAGATAACTGTTTATTAGTTTGATCGTTTGCTGGTTAAAAATTTAACCACGTTTAATTCGTTAATCGACGCGTGCGTGCAAGCGTATACACGAGGCTTGGCAAATGTGACGCTTACGGGTATCACTGGTGTTCTCAATTCTGAGGAAGCTGGCTACAATACCGCCGGAACGTCGGTTCGCAAACAATGGACGCGGCTTACAAGCAGAAGCCACGGCAAATTTAGGGAAACCTGTCCTCCGTAGACGTGCAACCTATCCTATCGTCTAGATTCTGTTAGACATGCAAATCTCCCTCGAGATTGAATGTTTGACGACAAATTAAAACTGCTGCTGCCGCTGTTGACACTGACGCGAAGAAACACATAAAGATACGAACAGACCGTTTAGATCTTTACGTAATTCTGAGAAATTTGAAGGCGCAGCAATTTATCGAGGTAGTGTAAAAGCATTCAGACTGAAGCTTTTAATTACTGTTAGAGGATCTTTGAACTTGTAAAAAAAAAAAAAAAAAAAATACATTTATCAGAATGTTACTTAATGTCAAAAAGTATAAAAGTATCCTAAAACTAAAACTGTTTAATTATTAGTGGAGATGGAAGAGATCTTTGTGTCGATAAAAGAATAAATATATCGTAAGAATCTGGTAATATGTTGCAGAAAATAATTACTTGAATAATATTTTATACGACTGTATACATAGGATATGTAGTTTACGTGTTAATAATAACAATTTTATTGGTTTCGATAGAGAATATTTTAGAGTTCGTCGCAAGTGATGGACAGTTGAAAAGCAAATATATAATAAATGCAAATTAACGCGTTACTGAATTTGTGATTATAATATATATAAACGGTCGTTACTTATCGATCAGATACCTATAGGCATTTCTATCATATTATTCACCACCCACTCACCCCTATCTTCAGGGAATATAACTATTTTACATAATAACGTATTATATCCGGCCGTAACACTGCAATTTACTTCTGCTGTTAATTACGAACATTTATACTAAACAATTAGCGGCGGCCACATTATCATTTACATCGTATAAATAACGCAATTACTCGTGCATACGTAACACGTGTGCGAACGTCAAACGAATAAATATCAGCCGTGAAACTCGCGAGATTTACTTGACCGTCTCTTTCGCCATTTGTACGTGAAATTAATTTCAACAACTTAAACAATGGCCCTTGTATGGTTTCGCATGAAATAAATTTCGATATCCAGCTTTCGTACGGCTTTCCAACACAATTAATTCCAATGACGTTCCGATATACCTCAACGTGGAAAATTTTTGATCCGGCGTCGCTCTCTCTTTTATTTCCATGTGAAATTAATTTTCACGATATCTTTACATCGTTTTTCATGCGAAATTAATTTTTTAAGAGCCGTGGAAAATTGTTTTTCATTTGTCGGTCGCTGCTAATAATGCAAAAGCAGAGCAAATACTTGTGATTTTTTGATGAAAAAAAAACAAAAAAATTTTACCGAGAGAATAATTTTACAAAAAAAAAAAAAAAAAAAAAAAAAAACAAACAGCGTTTGTCGTTATCAGTTATTTAATTACGTTTTGAAAAAATAAGTCACTGCGAAGTATTCGAAACATTTTGCCAATACCAGTTACAGAATGAAAAATTAAGATTCTTTTCTATTATTTAAAATATAAAAGAAATACTGAAAAAAAAAATGGCAAAATAGCTCGCAATATTCCAAATATATTCTTCTGCTCTAGCTCCATCGTTCGTCAGAATCTGATTGTTACATTCGCTACTAAATTTCTTGCCCCGAAACCAGCGTACTCGTCTCAGCTCGTTCGCTCGAGAAACTAACTATCTCTCCGGATCACATTTCCTTCCAGAAAGGAAGTTTTAAATTCCCTAAATTCGAAACAAATTTCTTACCGAACTCAATACTTCCACCTCTTCCACGCAACATCGAGCACGAACGGGTTAACTGCATTCATAACTTGCGCAAACAAGCTCTGAAATATCGTGCCCCGCAACAAGGCGAGCACAAGTATCGAGGGGAATCGGATAAATTCACGAGAAGGACTCGGGTGAATTCACAGATCCCATTCGATGGAAGCGATTTGCCCTCTTTTCCGCTTACACGCGCGAGGAGAGCTCGTCGCCTTGTCGTCTCTTTCTCTCTCTTTCTCTCTCGACAAAGCTCGAAGACACTCGAGCAGCTGTGTGTATCGCCACACAGGAAGAGGTGGAGGAGATTCTCGCGTGTCGTTTCACGAACGAGACGCGGGTGAAATTCTTAAGCGGCTTTAAAGCTCGCAGCCAGCGCGTGGAATACGAGTTTTTCATTGTCGTACGTTAGCGGGCGAGGGCGGGAAACGCCAGCTACGAGCTTACGTGCACCGCAATTTTCTTTTCATTGCCGTTCTCGCAACGGAGATATATGTATGTATGTACGACGCGGACGGCTTCCTCGGCGGGCGAGAAAACGGTGTATGTAGGTCGACGCCAGGCGAGGAACGTACTCTCGCACTTTTCCTTTCGCCAGCGACCACGCGACGACAGACAATATCTCGCCTACCCTCGACGCCAAGGAACGAATTGGTTCTCACCCCCAGCAACGTTATCCCGCGCGCGTTTTTAGCGATAAAAGAGACGCTCGAGGGCACGACGCGATTTTTGTAATTTTGAATTGACGTTTAGAGCTGTCGCTTGGAATCGGGAGATCTCGCAATTTGATAGGTTCTTTTCGTTTGAAAGGCAGAGAATTTTTATTGGATTTTGTATAATAAAGAGTATCTGTCTATTTCAGGTATTTCAGAATTTGTACAACAAAGTTATCTCAGAACGTTTCTTTAATTAAATTTCGAGTACTGTTCGTTGGGTAGCATTCAATGTCAGTATTTACTACAAATATCGAGACCCTTCTTTTTTTTTGATATTGACTATGAATAAATTATCTGTTCCTTCGGAAAATTTTTATTCTTATATTTCAAGCTTATAAGTTCCGTTTTGTCTGGAATTTTTATTTTTAACCATGTTTATTTGTCTGTTCGCACCGGAATTCGTAATGCAACAACATTTTGCGAGAGAAAAACTGTATATATATATATAACAAATCTTTAATTGTTAATACGTTGATTGCTACGATGATTACCGACGATTGGTCATTGATACTTTTATTGATTGTAATATTATACGAAAATCAAAATAAGTTGATCGACGAGAAAATGTTCAACAACGCAAACAGCCGTGTGTAAGATGAAAAATGTGTTTTCAACGCAATTTTTTTTTCTTTTCTTCTTCCGACTCAGAAATCTGTATATCACAGAATTTGCAATAATACGCGTTTGAGCACGCATACGTATCAAACGAAGCTGTTCTCATTAAACGGTTAAAGATTCAACGAGGCAAAAATTTAAGCGTCTGCAAGGTCATCTACTCTGTAATAAATTTTTTCAATCAATTCTCAGAAACCAACGCAGACATTAAATAATACTAAATCGCGATTGGAATCTTCGCCATAGCCGAGTGAACTCTCTCAACTCTCAGTTTCTCTTCCTCCCTCTCTTTTTCTTTCTGAAAGAAGTTGTTCCTCTCATTTTCTCGTCGAAAGTTATGAAGAGCGTTCGGAAAGGGATCGAATCCCTTCTGTCGATTCGATTTAAACTATCAAACTTCCTGACGATGTACACGCGAGTGAAAAATTGTAATCGCTATGAAAGTCGAGAGTTTTTTAATATAAGTGGAACCACGTTACAATTTCAGCCCTCGGGAGGGAGGAGTTATGAAGCCCGCGGTGCCACCACCGCGAAACGCTCGCGAATTTCAGTTTTTGCAAGGATTACGCGGTACCAGCGTTTTGCGATTCGCGTGTGTGTACAAACGTCCCTTTGAAAGAAACGGCTCAGCAGGAAGAAATCGTATTCCTTGATGAAACTCGTATCTCCTCCACCTTGGTCCCCTTCTCTATGTTTCATGAAAATGAATGCAAGCTTCTTGTTGAGTCTCATCTGTTCCCCCAATGTCCCTGGAATCTTTCTCGTTTATTTCCTGGTGGCTTTCTCGGCAGGGGAAATTTTTATGAACTTCTCGAGGAAATTTCATTCGACGTATGTTGACTATTTGATTATAATTCAGTGCAGTTGTACACGTATTCATACGTAGTGTACTATTCAGTACAGTAGACACAATTCAGCGGTGTTTAATAGTCAATCATTCGCCGTTTTATACAGTTAAATTGCCAGTTCGATTTATCTGCATTTTTCAATTTAAATTCGAAGTTCTCGTTAAACGAAGAGATTGATTTACCAAAAGCTATTATTTTCTAAATAATATATATACACTTTAATCAACACTAGTTAATTACTTCGCGTTGGGAAAAATCCAGGAAGATCACGATTGTCTGATCAAAATGTGAAAATTTCGTTCTCCTCTTCTCCAGCAGGATATTTTCGTTTATCATTCGTACGAATTTATTCGCTAATAAACGAGCGGAACGGTGAAAAGATCAAAGTAGTAATTTACTTCAGTTTCAATTCACGTTGGCTGTAAGAGCCAAATAATACCTACGACGAAACGGCGAGAATTAATCATAACAAGTTTCCACGAGAGCGAAACGAGACATCTCCCAGTTGCAGCGTTCAAGGAACCATGGATTCGCTCGCCGGAGAAAGAGGAATCTTCGCGAGTGTCCTCGTCTTTGATGTCTTTCTCCCTCTTATCCGACTCGCGGCAACAATCGCGCCTGGTTAAACCTATATTTTGTCTCCTGTTAAATCGCTCGATCGTATTTTCCTTTCCTTTCTCCATCCGGAAGAACTCTATTATCTCATCCCTCGAAATTATACTCGCGCTCTTCTACCATTCCATATGATTACTCAGCGTATCGCCGCTATCTATGCAAATAATCATCGGTTCGTGCTCCGCGCGATATCCATCCGTATCGTCTCCCCTATTTACATAACAACGCGGACGACATATACCGCGATACGCGCGCAGCGTCTCCTCGGCGGCGCTACGAAAACGGCGAATTCTTTGGGGAAACATCCAATTCAGCACGTGCCGTACAAAACGGGAGAGATTGTACGTGTTCGGAGATTCTACAGCTCCCTAATGACGGAAGGCTATTTTGCCAAACAACGCGAAAGCTAAGTGTCGGTCGTGCAGCTGGCTATGGTTATCGAGCTCTTCGCTTCGAGCTCGGTGAATCCCGCCCTTTATGCGAATTTTCTGCCAGTTTATTGTCTGTTCGTCTAATGTGCACGTAGCTCTTCGAGCGAGCTGAATCTTTCTTTCGTGTATTATTTATACATAAATTGAGTCGAACTCTACGGTGCAGAATGTATTATAATTTTGTTCGTTGCACGTTTCGTTTACGAGAAAATTTAGTTTGGAAATTTGTCGAGTAGTTGAATTTCGCTAGCTCTAAACGTATGAGAAGAAGAACAATTAACAGGGAATTGTTCCACGTGCAAAAATAGAGATCAGAAAACGTGGAGTGAAATTTTACTTGAAGCTTTCAAGGAAATTCTTGTGAAATATGTTTAGTTAAAAATTGCCTTGGTACTTGATGGATCTTCAAACTCGAATTTCGCGAGAATGGGAAATTTTTATTCCGCGTTTTCGACTCACTTTATCACGAGGAATCATGCCCTGCTCTAATTCCCACGTGCCACAGAGGACTCTGTATATTTACATATTTTATATTGAAATGAAAGTACGTATCCTCCGTGTTATTAAAATTTCTCAGAAGTGTGATTCTCAATTGAGACTTTCAAGAACTTTTTTCAGGAGAGAAGAGATTTATATACAAGTGGTGCAAAATGTGTTAAAATATTTTTTGTTTTATTATGCGAATTAATTATCTTATAATATAATTATAAACTCACGAATAATACAAAAGAATGCAACAGGGACGCTACAATACCAAATCATTTATTCAACAATTTGCCAATTCAATTTATAGTGTAGATAATATAGACAATAATCCACTGATTACTTAACATATGATAGTAATCAATTTCTGAATACATTTATCCACCACTCTTGTCAAGTATAATTCTGTTCCCCAGAAATATGGTGTTCTTTCTTAACATTCATCTTTCAAACTTTCTTTCTTTCGTGTAATAATATTTGAGGACAGATAAATCAATTTCGACATCTTCGATCGCATCAAGTTCGTTGGAAGTAATCGAACAAATCGAATAGCGCGGCAACAAATTCAAAATTCGCAACGAACACGGACACCTTGTTGAAAAATGGTTGAAGATCGGCTGGTTACGAGCTTGAACAATCGATCGGACGTGCACTGGCTGTAAATCTAGGACGACGGAGACGGTATCTCTGACGCGAGCTTGATTACAGGCAGCTGTCAAATTAAAATCTACACCGGCGTGTAGTTCGTGCCTGACTTTCTTTTCAAATTTTCATGCTCACCTCATTTTGGTGGAAACTGGGATCCGGCTTCACGTCGCGTAAACTCAATTCGAACGATCACGAAACTTGTTCGTTTCGGCGGTATCAGGAGTTTTATTTCGGTCTTCGCGCGTTCGCTTTTCCTTCGATGCTTGCTTTCACGTGGACTCGGAACGCCGACGAACATTTCAGACATTAATCATCAGATAATAACGTTAAAAACGGAGAAATTGGAGAATCCATCAGATATTGGATCGTGTGATTCTTTCTTACGAGTTTTAAAATAAATTAAGAAAATTTAGAACACCGGAGGATATTTCAGAATAATGACATTTCGAAAAATAGGGATTTGGGTACGTTGAATCATATATTCTTCTGTAATCTTAATTTTAAGTAAAATGGAAAATAGCATAATAGAAAAATGTAGGATCTGTTAGAATTCAATGTGCAATTGAAATTATATTATACATATATACGTTCGCTAACATAATTTAATAATCACAGATTATGCTTCGTTTCTGATAATTCTTTACGACAGGTATATTCAGTATTACGATATACTTTTATTATAAAGAATAACCAGATTATTGATTATGTAATTTTCCATTTTTTATTAACATAATTGAAAGAACAGGAGAAAAGTTTCTTTGATTTAGTGAATATTCTATATAATTTGAAAATATTCTATATAATTTTTCTAAATTAATCTGAATTAATTTTGGGAGTTTCACACGTAGATACGTGACGAACATTAATATTTGTTAATATTTGTAGAACTTGAACGCAGCAGGCGTATTTTGTTTCTTTCAGGCAAAAAACGACAGCAACGAAGGATGAACGAACCAGTGCATTCCAAATTAGCATCTACGGTCGATTCAAGATCAAACTCAAACTTTCTTCCCGTAAACTTTTGAAAATCTCGGATGATAGCACGCGAGTCCAGCATCTGTAATTCTGAATCTTCGTAAAGTTCCCCTGGGATTTCCGAACTGTCGAACGAATTTTCAGAGGACAGTTTAGTCCGTGCCCGCATTCCTGATTTATCGTAGATTTTTCCAAAATCCCTCTCTAGTTTGGAAAATGCAAATCGAACCTCGAATCGAACTTCGCGCGTCGTGTAATTTTGCAGTATGCTCTAAGGTTTTGTAACAGTCGCTTTCCGATATCGTCGCGATTATATTGAGAATCCAGTGTTACAACCTACACCGAGCCAGCTTTCAACGAGACTGGATTGAAAATTTCAGTACCTCCGATCGACGTGAATGATTTATTTATTCGGCGAAACAGTCACTTTTCCTAGCATGTAAAGAAAGGGAGAAATGATTGTCCCGTAATGCTAGATTGCGAGAAAATCAATTTATGAAACTTTCAGATGAAAGACTGAGCAGACGTTCTTTACACTGAGTTCTACAGCTGGTAGATTCAGGTAGATTCAGGTAGCGTTGCTCTAGATTACGAACGTTTATGCATTCAGCTACTCAGAAACACATTTATTATAAAATTTTTTACTACTTTTACATTTGTTAGAAATTTTTCAATTCAACTACCTACGATAGATACGTGATGTTCAAACTTGTTTTAAAACAATAATAACTTATTTAACCATATGATAAATAATATTTATTTTGTTTAAAATAGATGACACAAACAATCGTAGATTTCAAGGTAAATGTTAAAGGCTCTTTATAAAACCGTGTTTCTTCATTTTTCAATTCATGAAGTTGATCGTAGGTACGACTTCTGAACGGCTTCTATACGAGTAGTTTCAAGTATCGTAATATTTAATAAACAACGAATTATATTAACATACTATAATATATTATATTATAATATAATATGATATGATATAATATAATAGTATAATATATACCACATTGTACTATAATATTTAATAAACAAAAGTATAGTATAATATATACTATATAGAATAATAATAAAACGGAATTTTATTATATACTACATAATAAAATATATTATACTATACTTATGGTATATATTATACTATACTATACTATACTATACTATACTATATATTATACTATACTACTTCGTATAGTATAATAATAAAACGAAATTTTATTATATACTATATATTATATACAAAATTTTATTATATCTCGTTTTATCATATACTATATAGTATATAATAAAACGAAAGTATAGTATAATATATACTATATTGTACTATAATATTTAATAAACGAAACTATAGTATAATATATATTATATAGTATAATAATAAAACGAAATTTTATTATATACTACATAATAAAATATATTATACTATACTTATGGTATATATTATACTATACTATACTATATATTATACTTATAGTAAACTATACTATACTATATATTATACTTATAATAAAACGAAATTTTATTATATACTATATATTATATACAAAATTTTATTACATTTCGTTTTATCATATACTATATAGTATATAATAAAACGAAAGTATAGTATAATATATACTATATTGTACTATAATATTTAATAAACGAATTTCTTCTATTTAGTTTCACGTACGAAACGTCCCCCACTTAACAACGGCAATCCAATTGGTAGTGAAAATTTCACGCTCGTCGAAAGATCGAAACTCACCCAATTACGTTCCCGTTCCAACGTTCGCGTGAACGTTCGCCGTACGATGAAATTGTCATCGAAGCCAGGAACAATTCGACTCGAAAATCCGACAGAGGCGACGACGTACACGCGCGGGTAGCACGTCCGGGCAATTTGAAATTCTTTAATCCGAACTCGAAGGAATTGCCTGGTGGAAGTGTCGTTTTATTTCGCGGCGAGGGGACAGGACAAACTCCTTTCTCTCGCGGCAACGTTTGTTTCTCGGGGACAACGGCGGGAGACGTCTCGCGCGCCTCGATTCGTGATTTCTTACCTGAGCATCGGAGTTTTACCGAGCGTGAACGAAATACGGAGAATCGAAATCGAAAGACGGCGGGAAGTGGGAAGTGGGAGGGGGGAGGAGGTTGTCGCGAGTCGATATTACGGATTCTCTCACGGATTCTTGAATCGGCGGTCTGAATGAAGTTCGCCCAAGAGAATTTCCGTGGCGGGGGATTATCGGGGCAGGGGCGAGAAAAGAAGAAGAGGAAGTGTTGCGTTCGATCGAGGAGAAAAATGCGAGCTCGTGTCGAGCTTCCAAGCCGATCCGCAACTCGATTTCTCAACTTTTCAGCATCCGAATGATTGGTGCTCCCAGCGAATCCCGCCACGACGCTAAACGACGCGAGATTGTGATGCTCGTGTTAGTGCGGAAGCACGAATGAACGTAGATTTCAATGGATGAGACGTTTTATGGGACGTATGGAAACGTTGTGTAATTCTAAGTCGCAGAACGATCGTAATTGTAAGTTGTTAATACTGCGAAGGAATACTATACTATACTCTATGTACAATGTATATACTATACTATACTATATACAATACAATACTATACTATACTATACTATATACAACATACTCTGCTAATACTAATACTATACTATACTATATACAACATACTCTGCTAATACTAATACTATACTATACTATATACAACATACTCTGCTAATACTAATACTATACTATACTATATACAACATACTCTGCTAATACTAATACTATACTATACTATATACAACATACTCTGCTAATACTAATTGAAGATGTATCTCTAGGAACAACTCATCAATTATTTACGAATACAGATAGTTGGATCTAGTGTTCGAGAATTTCTACTGATCAGATAAAGTTAATTCCAATTTACAGACTTTTTTTTTTAATGATTCTTGAATTCTCACGCTTTCAATCGCAACCCTACTTGCAGAAACAGAAAGACTTTTTAATATTTGAAACGTATACTTTTCACCCGTGTCACAGGGAAGGATGACGATTCTCTCGTAATATTCTCAAAATTCAGAAAAAAAAAACTTTCATATCAGAAGAATACGATCGAATCGAAATGAAATCTCGAAATCGAGAAATTATTGCTCAAATGAAATCTCTGCAATCATTTTTCAGGGTGAATGAAAATTCCCTGAATGAAAAGCGCGAGATTTCGTTCAAGAGAAACCGGTCAAGAACACTGCGATTGGCGATTCTACCTACGTTCGTTTGCAATCGAAACTGCTAACAGTGCAAAATCCCGCGATCCCGGCAATAAAGAACGATAGACGAACGTGCATGTAGAATCGGGATAAATGGCAGCAGAAATATTTCAAGCAAGTAGCGCGCGGCGGGTTTCGAGCTATCGAGTTACGCGGGCCGTGCTTGCTTCAACTTCGACTCGTAACCAGGGGTCACGTGATTTGATCGTCAGATCGGTGGTAGGCAGCCAGAACCAAATTAGAAAGCGGGCTAATTGCAGGCCGTTTGCACGCCACCGGCAACTGACCGAAATGCTGGAAACAGGCCGGTGCCAGCGGCGTGTTCCAACCCCTGCAACTTGTTCCCGATTTACGCCACGCGCATGGTAAAACCTGCTTTTGCGGCCTGACCTGCCGTAAGACACGGCCGATCGACGCGTTCGAACCGACTTCTTGGCTGAATTGTTTCCAACATTGTTAATTGACGGTATCGCGATTCCAATCGCGCGATACGAAACGCCTCGACAACACGTCCGTCTCGCTGTTACGGAATGAATTTGAACCAAATCTGGTTTCTGAACGGATCGGTCCACGCGTCTTTCGTCAATGTAATGTCAATATGTTGTTAATTATGTGCGTTGGTGAATTTTGAATGGATCAGTCAATGGATGTACGTAACGTCGGATGAGCGAAGACGAGGGCTTGATTTAGACAATTAATTACGAGCATGGATTTTAATGGATTATCATTTAGTGGAACATTTAATATATCTTTTTTCTTGTATATTATTTTATTGTTATAGGCATGAATTTTTAATGGTTTCAATGAAACGGTTAATATATCTTTTTCTTGCATATAATATATTATATATTATTTTATATATATATATTATTATTAATTATTATATATATAATATTTAATATATCTTTTTCTTGCATATAATATATATATTATTTTATATATATATATATATATATTATTAACTTATATATATAATATTTAATAATAGTTAATAATAATATAACTATTATTAACTATTAATGTATATCGTATTGTATATAATTGTTAGAGAGAAGAAGAGGATTCGAATCAAATATCTTGTTGATCATAAATATATCTCGCATGACGTTAGATAATAATAATATCCGTCACTATGTGTCATTTCTTATTTTTTACGAAACTTGTCCTTTTGTCAATATTTTTCCAAATTTCACGCCAAGCAACATAAATTTTTTAACGAGTCAAAGCGAGTATTTTTACACAACGCTCGTGACATTCGACCTAAACGATCGCCCGCTGAATATAATATAAAGCAACGATGGTCCTTGCTTGTGGCTTTTATTTCTTCATGAATTTCGCGAGATTGTAGTGCGAACACTTTTCGCGGAGTGAAACGAGGCTTGTGCATTATTACTCTGGTGGGTTGTTGAATATAAAATATACCCTCTCCCCCCCTTTTCTTACGATCAACAGCACCGCTTACAATGATGCCGCGGCCTGTCAAAGCAACAACCATAAACTCAGGCAATCGTGCAAATTGCAGCTCAGCTTTGAGGCTTAACTCGACCGAGTGAAAACACTCCAGCGAAATTTATTCATGAGCCACGTACCTACATCGGTAAAGTAATGTTTTAATTAAAATTTGGCGATGTTTTTTTTTTCAAAGTTATTATCAGCGACGATACTGCGAAAGTCCTTCCCTTTTGCAAATTATTTTTAGCTACGTTGTTTTGCACGATTTGTCGAATTATTTTGCTAACTTTTATAACTACTTTATATTTTTAAATAATCACTATAAAAATTGCAGAGTTCGATAGAGAATCGATATTATGGAAAATGATCTGTGCCTTGACTTATTGTAGAAACTGCGCAAGTGGTCCTTTAAACACTCTCGTCGTGTGATTCAGTTTTGTCTTTAAAATTGCTCTAAATAAAATACAATTACAGGTACAGATGGCAGAGATTTAAAAAGAACCTTTCATTTTTAGGAAAAATCGATTGAAACAGAGTCTAAAAAAAACTCTAATTCTACACGCGATCACAACAATCTAACTCGCTCTACATGTTCTTCAGTTATCTTGCACGAGAGGCCCAAGAGAGAAAGAGCTACAAAATGTTGAAAAGCGACATGTCTCTCAACGGAAATCGAAATTTCTTACTGTCTCTTAATTTATAAATACCACGTGCGTTGAAAGTGCTTGCGAAAGCACTCCTTGTAAAGCGCTGGATCTCTCAATTCGTCAGATCAGCCTAACACACGGGAGGGAAACCCTCTTTCGGTCGAAACTTCTCTCTGAGTGTGATTTTCAAAAGTTGCCGACCAAATAGGGACGAAAAAAGAAAGAGAGAGAGAGAGAGAGAGAGAGAGAGAGAGAGAAGAAAAAGAAACAAATATCGGAATACACGCCACCTGCGACCTCGACGTTGCCCGAGGAAACGGGGAGAGTCCAGTCGGTTCGAGAAGCGAGGTCAATTTCGCCGCGAGACCCTTCGAGAGGCGCAACTCCTACGGGAGTTGAGGGATTTACGAGGTTCGCCGTATTATCAGCGGGGAGATACGGGCCAATCCGAATTTTCGGATTGGCCACGCAACGCGTACGTCACCCGAAGAGCAACCGCGATTGCGTTTTCTCAGCGTAAGGCAGCGACGTTTAAATAAATAATTGCGGCAACGAGTGTCTACGCGCCAGCTGTCGCTCGCTCGTCATCCGAATATTAATCGTTCGAGAGTCGTGACGCGTTGCTCGTGAATTTTTTCGCAATTTTCCGACACATGTTAAGCGTTGTTTGTGATTTTTTTTTTTTTTTGTTGGTAAGCGTAATGGTTGTGATTGCTTCAAGTTGAAATGCATGCAGGCTTTTTGGCATTTTGGCGAAGAATAAATTGGGTGAAATTATAAATCATGAGATCTCGTTGGGAAAAATTTAAAGACAAATTAGTTGGTAATGGTAGATTCTCAATTTTATTGAATTTCATTCGCAACTTACGAAGAAACGCAATATTTGAGGATTAATCCTAATTTTTTCACGATGTTGCTTTCGCTCGTTCCGAGCGAAATTTTAAAACTGTCTTTGACGCGGAATTTCACAACAAATTCTTCCTACTTCCCCCCGAACTTAAGAAATTTTCCAAACAGTACATACACTCCAACAAACGTATATTTATTTGTGTATAGTTCGACAATTATGAGACAGTGACTTAAACGGTGATTTCCATACAACGATATTATCGTTTGATAAACTATTTGTAATCCGCAGCGAAGAGCAAATTAGATGAAGTGAATTTATACTTGAACAGCGGAGAGTTTAACACGCTCGCAGCACGACGTTTCAGGATTAATTCAGATTTAATTTTAAGCTGCGAAACGAATGAACACAGCGTAACTGATGTGTTTGGCTTCAGTCAGTTACGCGTATATCTGGATAAATTAATGGAACTAATTTAACGTTGGAAGAACTAGGTCAATAGAGTATAAAAGTGTTATACGTGTTACGTAACTCCGGGGGGTCCTGCTTCGGAGAAATAATTACATGACTCCGTCGACACGAATTGAAGATAATCTTGAAGATAAAACGTGTAATGTAAATAATTGTAATTTCACGTCGGCCGAACCACTTCTCCTTTATCGCGTTTCTTAGTCTCGATCGAGTTGAATTTCATTTTAATCGCTGTTACGCCATAAAAATCGACAGTAAGAAGGGGTTTTTGTGGACACGATAACTCTCGATTCGAATACGAATATACGATACCATCTAAGATTACTGAGGTTACTCTCCATTTCTGCGTCAGATGATCATTATTGTACAGTTAGACCTGAGCTACGAATGTTTATGTATTTATAATTTGAATTTAAATTTACGAAAATACACAGAATTATAGTATGATTTATATAGTTATGATTTAGTAGATAACAATATTTAATAATCGTGTATTACTGAATGTAGTTTCTGAAATTTCGCGTGTATTTTGTACTATAAGCACCAATAAAATCTCAATTCCAGCGGTAAAAAAAGAAAAGAAATTTAATAAATTTCTATAAATTAATTTCACTTAATTTACTTTCTATTTATAATATCGGAAAACCATGTTAACCAATAAAGATTTAAAAATTGTAAATTCATAAAAGGGAAGTTTCAGCAACCTATAACTCGTCACCTGTTTAATATAGCAATGTGTATAACTCGTTTAATACTATTTGTTCGTTATTACGCGATAATTACTGTAATAACGTTAACAAAATGGGACCAAACGGGGTGATTATGGCGAACGAAAGATAAAGATGATGGGGAATTATCGCAAAAATACTCGAATGATAATCCACATTGCCGCCTTTTGCATTCATTTAGGTTAGGTTTGATCAATATTGAATTGGACATTAAAACGGGCCGTTACGTTCGTATTTTAGACGATGAAGCTTATATGCATAATTTTATGACTGGACGGATAATTTACGGCCACGTCGTTAAGTTAATCACACAAAAATTGTCTATTAAAAGTGTCTTCCGAAGTGATAACTTAACATATATTTCTGCCTGTTAATTTTGTGTTTATAGTAATTGCAACGATAAATTGTTCCCTACCACGGGAACGTAATATACTTGCTTGCTCAATGTTGGTTTATCAGTTATGAAAATTAGTTGAAAGTTCGTAAATGTCATAGGAAATCAATCGCCAATTTTAATCACTGAGTCCAAGGAAGAAGATATTAGGGTAAAATTCAAAGAAATGTTATCGAACCATATAGCGATGAATATGTAATTCAAATGATCAAATCGAAATCACTCTTTTTAGGTATTTCAAAAGTAAAAAGATTTCGGACCTCTTATTTGGTGATTTTATGATGCTGTCAAGTGGAAAATAAAAATTGGGAGAAACATTGGTCGAGAATTTGAACCGAGAGATTTGTACCAGGTATTCCGAGACTCTTCCAGACACATTTATCAGAGATTATCGGTTGACTCTCATACGTTTGTCACGATGTTACACGTTTGCTTCGCCGAATTCTCGATTTCATTTTTTCCCAATTCAACTCTAACATAAGTTACAATCCCGCTGAAAAGAAACGGTGTTATATTTATTGAAAAATTGAGCAAATGGAGTAATATTTTTCATTTTCTCGTTGCACAAAGAAAATGTCAATTGCATCATAAAATACGCGAAATATTTCTAATACAGAAGAATTGTTTTGACAGATACCGGAACGCGAATGTATTGTATTCTAAAACTAAATTAAAACTTTCGAGCGAGAGTGTATACTACGTGCTTTATGGTGTCTCAGGCGAACGTCAGGAAACAGATAACGATCACGGTGCTTAACAAAATTCGCGCTACATTATTCGCCGGTGTGTTGAAGGGAACGCAAACGACACCGGTGAAAAACTCTACAACAGGATATTCACAGTGCATCGAGCCGCTTCAAAACGATTTATGACCATCGGTAAATTATGGCCCCACTAAATCCTGCTTTGTCAATACACATACACGCGAAGGCATAGACAGATCGGCGGCCATTGTCGTTTTTGCGATCTCGCCATCGTGCAATACTGCCTCGTAGCCAGTTTCATTCAATATTCATCGATATACCATAAACAGTTAACAGGAGAGGGCTAGCGAACTCGTGTCGCGATAAATTGAGCGTTCCCTTTCTTCTCGCTTTTGTTTTTGCTCGCGGGCGAAGAGAAAATCTTTTTCGCGTATCTGCTTGCTAATGGATTGAAGACCATGCATCATTGATCCCGGAGGTTTTCCCGTGGTTTCGTGTCGTTGCAGTTTGTTGCGGAGAATATTGAGGAATCGAGGAAGAGGTATTGTACGTATGAAGAAATTTGTGAAAATAGGAAATTTAATTATCAATATCACGGTGACACAGAGATTATTGTTTTACATTTTTTTTTCTGACAAAATATCAACAAGTCCACTAAGATATCAAAATATCTTGCAGCTAGTAGGCACAAAAATCACATATAAATAATAAAACTTGAAAATACCCAAAGTGAATAACATCAGTGCAACTTGCTGATCCGGTATTCTGCACAATTAACACGAAGACAAAACACGAAGACGAAATATAATATTTGTATAGGCAATTGCGAACATAGCGAGTCCAGGCCAATGTTAACAATAACGTAGACGAAGAGCCGGTGCATACTTCCAATTACAATTTTCGGAAGAAATAACGCAAGTGGATCTTTCGAGGGATTTGATCGATTCCAGGTGATGAAAAATCAACCGGCCGATTGGCCGAAAGAAATTCATCGGAATGACGAACGCGTTGCGGCGGGTGGTAGAGGGTGAACCGTGATTTACCACGGACGTTGGATTTAGAGGCCTGTAAATCGCGTCGGGTCGATTCGGGCGAGGATCGAGAGGCCAGATAACGATGGCGGCGGTTTTGCGGCCGCCACGGAAAATAATAGTTAGAGATAATTTTATCCCCCTTCCCACCGGTCGCCTACGGGGCGGCTACGTAATTCCACGAAATCGCGAAATATCATTGCGGCCCAGGGAGCTGGTGTAACATGTTGCCGGTTCGTGCAGACCGGCTTAACTGCATCTGCTACCGCGAAACAAACTGAATACTAATAACCATACCACTCGCTTAGCTACTACTACCTGCCAGCCATCATATTACAACATTGAGTGCCAACTGCGCCTATTCGCGTGAGTAGACGCGACGTGCACCCCTTCCCCTGTATACGGGGTGTCGTACGAAGCGCGTTGCTGTCGTGGAATGGAGTTTCTTTCTTTTTTTTTCTAGACTTTGACAAAATTCGCAATTCGAAAGTTTTACATGCCTGTGAAATGTTTTTCGAGAAAATTCGACATATTTTCTGTATTCGTGTATGTATGAAGTTACGTG
Source organism: Frieseomelitta varia (assembly GCF_011392965.1). Taxonomy (NCBI): domain Eukaryota; kingdom Metazoa; phylum Arthropoda; class Insecta; order Hymenoptera; family Apidae; genus Frieseomelitta; species Frieseomelitta varia. Next base: position 4,916 of record NW_025110311.1, on the reverse strand, counting down.
TGTATATAATAGTTATGTATGAAGAATAGAATGAGTACTTATGTTGTGCATGAAGTTGATAAATACGTATTTATGTACGAAGTTAACCGATAGCAGTTATGTGACATTATAGCAGTTATGTACAAGTGTATGCACGAAGAATCAAATGTGTGTTTATGTGATGATCATTACAGAAAGTTTGAGATAAAATGGTGAGAAAATTGGAAGAGCAATAAACGAATGTAAAACACACTTGGAAATATAGATTGCTATCAAGAATATTCAGTGATGTCCATTCATTGTTTCAATTAAATGTTTTATAAAAATTAAATCTTACCTCGTACTATTTTAAACTTTCTTCTGTCCACCACTTTAAATCACACAGTGTCATAATCATATACATAAGCGTGCAAAAATGGAGCAACTGCGTTAACGAGCAGGAGAAGAATATTGAAAAATTAATGTTGTATGAACAATTCTAATAACTTCTTTTTAATCACATTATAATCATTAATCATAATCATTAATCATAATCATTAATCATAATCATTAATCATAATCATTAATCATAATCATTAATCATAATCATTAATCATAATCATTAATAATTATATAAATTATTTAGTAATTTAATAATTATTTACCTAAAAATTCAATTCAATAATTATTGAATCATCCTCGTATCGTAATAAATATTTTTCTTTCTTTCGTTTAAACGACCAAAGTCTCGGACACGTAACGTCTACCATGAAACTGTTAAGAAATCATAAGACCATATCGTGTGAAACCATATTCTTCAAGAAAAGAAAAAAAAGGAAGAAAAAGAACAATCATCTTAGGACAATTATTTGAAAATTAAATTCAACAATTATTAAATCATCCTCGTACTCTAACAGATATTTTTCTATTGTATGATTGTTGATGTTTGAGCGACCAAAGTCTCGGATACGTAACGTCTACCATGAAACCGTTAAGAAATCACAAGACCACATTCTTCAAGAAAAAAAAAGAAAAAAAGAAAAAGAACAATCACCTTAGGACAATTACTTGAAAATTAAATTCAATAATTATTAAATCATCCTCGTACTCTAACAGATATTTTTCTATTTTATGGTTGTTGATGTTTGAGCGACCAAAGTCTCGGATACATAACTATTAAGAAATCATATGAAAAGACAATATAATAATAGTGTAATAATATAACAGTGTGAAACTATATCCTTCAAGAAAAAAAAAAAAAAAAGAGAAAGGAAAATCATCGCAAGATCGTCTTTTATACTTTCCCGAACACCATGTATACATTCGCGCGCGCTCACACGGTATCTGGTTCCACTGGATTCAATATCGAACCAGGTTGCACCAGCCGCGACGAGCGCCGTGACACGTCGATGCTCGCTGCCGAATTAATTTCATATGTAACTACGCAACATTGCGGCCGCTTAGCGAGCTACGTGCCTGGAGAACACTAGGTAGGCCCTGATTCCACACCCCGACGTCTGGTGCCCCGGTCGTTCATCGATAGAAATTTCAATCAACCCTGCCGTGATTCCAGCCGAAACCGCTGACGTTTGTCCAGGCGGAGTCGGTTTGAGTTGCCGCCGAGTTCGTTTGATGTGTTTTCGCGAGTTTGTTTAGAGGATTACTTATTCGGGACCAGGGCCGAATCGAGCAGTTTCAGAACTGCCTGTGGTCGATGTCGATTAGCCAGGTTATTTAGCGCGGCAGTGTAAAAGAGGGTTAATCTCCCATCTCGTTCGTGGTAACGGATAATTGTTGGACACTTGCCTTGAATATTTGTTATTTTCGTTTCACTCTAGCTCGCCGAGATTGAAAGCTCCGATGACTTTCCCGAGTTTGCTTCATTTGTTGTTGACCTTTGGTTGATCCAGAATATTCTGAATATTAAAATATCGTACCCGAACGATGCGCAAATAGTTTCTATCTCTGGACCAAGCTCCGTAACTAAATTTGAATGATCTACATTCCATTATTCAGACATAATTGTCCCAATGTCGAGTCTATTTCAAAATGAAATGTGCTTATTAAATCGAATCTGACTATCGTCGTGCCTGCATAAAAGTCGAACGTTGAGAAAAGGAAATACGCACGTTTATTGCAAAATAAACGTTTCATTCTCATCGCGAAAATAAGGGAAAATGCATTGAAATCTGAGATTAACGCTGAGTGTGTCGAACGTAACGTACCAAAGTTGAAGAAACTGACTGTGAATGGATGAAAGTTGGCAGCCAGAACAAGAGACGTTTGTTGTCGGTGAGGAATTTCGTTTCAACTATCACGTGGCAACGATGTTAATGGGATATCGTTTCGTTGGAATTATCGTTTATACGGTTAATTTCGCAATTACGCGGTGGTTAGCCACGCGAGCGAATTAGAAGCGAATGATCCTTCGTTGATCGAATAAATATTACACACTTGCTTAATTTAATCATGTCGGCGGTGAAATAGTATCGCGATATTCACCGTTTAAATTATACCGGCCGCGTTGCTCTCATTTTCCAATTACACCGCGGTCAACCGAACAAACTAAGTACACGTGACTGATTGAGTGACTTCGATGATTTACAATTACCATAATTCCCAGCGTATTATGTTCCCTCTTCGATCATGCTCAACGCGTGATGAGCTGAAAATCACAGCGGCGCGAGCCGACATCCAGAATCTGATATTTGATGATTTCGATCCTTGAAGGCATCGTACCCTTCAGCTTCGCAATTAATTGTTAACAATGCTAACAGGGATAATATATCGCGAGAGACAATAGCTTTAGAAGACGAGGAAGTCCTCCGATTAATTTGCATTATATTTACATCAAGTCACGATGGTAATGTTATTAATGAATAGATCGACGAGAAGATAGATTTTCTTGGAGCTTTTGAACATTCTACTCACTTTGATCATTGGAAGATCAAAGTGGTCGTACGAGTCAAGAGAAACGTCTTTGCGAAACGTCTACTTACTTATGTGCAAATGTGCAGGCTCTGGCAGTTGGAATTGCTCAGAAACGTGAATGTTCCACGTACGCGAAATAGATAGCTTCTAGATTCTGACATCTGACTTGGACTATGTGCACAGACAAACTCAAGAAAATTGATCACTGTAACGTAAGAAATAATTACGTCCAACGAGTACTTGATCGATATAAAATAATGAATATAAAAAAAAAAAAAAAGAAAAAAATCGAAGCCGGAGACAGTAATTCAATCAATTTCTTTAAAGTTTCAACCCTCTACAATCTTAGAAACTGTCACGTTAGGAACTGACTTTGATCACTGCCATCTTCGTTTCATTTTAATTTTCAAAATCAATCTTCACGAATGTAGACCTGTACATAGATACGTCGTGAAATTCGACGAGTTTTATTCGGACGTACAAACGCAAGAGCTGTTAATCGAGTGTTTTAATCGAGAGAGTGAAATCCTTCAAGTGTCAGGGCAGCCAAGAGGAGAAATCTAACAAAGCAACTGATTATCGCAACAATAACAACTGTAGTTACCTACTTTCCATTACTGTCACTTACCAGTTAGCAAAGCACGCCACCGAAATAAATTGTCGAGACTTACTTTCTCGTCTGTAAGGCCACGATGAAAACGCTTACCTGAAACAGAGAAAACACGAGATTTTCCTATTAACGTCTTTCTCCTTTCGCATGTGTGCGCTTGAATTTACGATTACACGCGCGCCGTCCCGCAATTTCAATTCACAGTGATTGGTATCGGAGGGCCTCTCCCCAGCCCAGCAAATTTATAGCGGTTTAATCGTTGTAATGCAAACGCGATATCGACGGCAAACAGATCGACAACGTTTACCGTACACCCCTCCTTTTACCGTTGGAATAGACCATTTATATTCACCCACCCTTTGTTTTCGCGGTTTCTTTTGTTCGGCGTGCGCGTGCACATGCATTTATTGCGCGCGATGTGATAATCTCGTTTCGCTGGGAATTCTATCGGATTTATACTATCCGCGGAAAGTACCAGGGAGCGAGGGGTTGGTGGGATCGCCGGCATCGAATTTGTAGGGAAATTAAAAATGAAAAAAAAAATGCTAATGCCACTTACAGAGTCAAGCAAGCCAGCAATGGTCGACACGGTTTGAATTTGCGTGCCGTGTTCTTGTTAAAATCCCCGACACGCGCGAACGACGTGCAAAAGAGACGTTAAAAATGAAAAAACGTCGATGTCGCTTACAATTAGTAGCCGATACAGATGGTCGATACAGTCGGGTAGCTTTATGTATGCCAGATATTTGTTAAGTGAAATTAAAAATACAGAATGTCAGTACCATTTTTAAATTCATCCTTTCACGATTCCATTTATATACGCTGTGCTTTTTCATTTTTTTTCTTCTTTTTTTTTTTTTTTGTTTTTTTCCCTCTTCTGGCGACGTTCGTAATGGATGAATAATTTAAATAATAATAATTTAAATTTCATTCGTGCGAAATTTGATATCGCTTTGATATCAAATGGTGTGCGAGGACTGCACACGTGTAATAATTATTTATATATTTATTACATTCGAAAAGTTCAAATATTGCACTAAATACTTAAATTCGAATACATAGTAAAAAAATATATATAGATGGACAGTACAATATTCCCTCTATTTTCAATTTTTATCTCCATCAAAAATCGATACAGATTTTAAGGGATTAAGTGAATTATAAAATCAAGTCATTTAATGGTTTCTAGTTAACTAGCACAGAGTTCCTAGCTGATGGAATAATCAAATTTCAGGATTTTCAAGATTAAAAAGAAACGAGGAAAAAGAATTCACCACGAGCACAAAGGACCTTGTTAGAAATATGAAAAAATATTTACAACGAAAAGTTAAAACAAAACTAGACCGCGTAAGAAGACGAAAACACGAAGGAACATCAACTTGGATCTACAAAAAAGAAAAAAAAAAAAAAAAACAAA